>NW_026600219.1:947317-949817 GCF_029448725.1 Salvelinus fontinalis
CTCCTATCCTCATCTCCTCTCCTCTTCCTCCTCCTATCCTCTCCTCTTCCTCCTCCTATCCTCTCCTCTCCTCTTCCTCCTCCTATCCTCATCTCCTCTCCTCTTCCTCCTCCTATCCTCATCTTCTCTCCTCTTCCTCCTCCTATCCTCTCCTCTTCCTCCTCCTATCCTCATCTCCTCTCCTCTTCCTCCTCCTATCCTCATCTCCTCTCCTCTTCCTCCTCCTATCCTCATCTCCTCTCCTCTTCCTCCTCCTATCCTCATCTCCTCTCCTCTTCCTCCTCCTATCCTCTCCTCTTCCTCCTCCTATCCTCTCCTCTCCCTTCCTCCTCCTATCCTCATCTCCTCTCCTCTTCCTCCTCCTATCCTCATCTCCTCTCCTCTTCCTCCTATCCTCTCCTCTCCTCTTCCTCCTCCTATCCTATTTTCTCTCCTTCTCAACTGTTGAGAGTGTGAGTTCTCCCTCATAATGACCTGCTAAGTGCTGGTGTTTAGTGGCATCTCAGGTTGTAATGGTTTTATGGCCCCTGCTCTTCTAGTTTATGGGTCTGTGAGACACACACACACACTCACAGTCTCTTTAGGGGTTTATAGGTTCTGCTACTTTATGCTTTCCAGTGTTTTTGGAGTGGTTGTTATTGAATGATGGAATGCTCTACTCTTGTTCTGTCTCTCAATGGGTTTCTGCATCTCCCTCTTCCTGCTCTCTATTTCACCCTTCTCTCTCTCTCTCTCTCTCTTCCTGCTCTCTCTTCCTGCTCTCTCTCACCCTTTTCTCTCTCTTCCTGCTCTCTCTTCCTGCTCGCTCTCTCTTCCTTCTCTCTCACAATCATTCTCTCTCTCTTCCTCTTTTCTCTTACCCCCTTTTATGCATCTCTCTCTCTGTAACTGGGTCTATTAGCTCCTACAGGAGGTCATGAGCAATACCTCTATAGTTGGGTGGGCAGAGACTCTAACAAAACGACGGATGGATACACTGGCCGTGTGTGTAGACTACAGTGCAGGGAGGGTTAGGGGAATAGCCACAGGGAATAAAGTGTTGGGGAGAAACAAGCACTAAGCTGTTCATGATGAACCTCAGCTCATGTCTGCATGCAGCAGGGGCGCGGCAGGTAGCCTGGTGGTTAGAGCCTTGGACTAGTCATCGAAAGGTTGCTGGATCGAATGAATCTGTCGTTCTGCTCCTGAACAAGGCAGTTAAACCCACTGTTCCCCGGCAGGCCGTCGTTGCAAATAAGAATGTTGTTCTTGACTGACTTGGTTTAATAAAAAGAAATGCACTGCACACGTCTGGCCTTCTCTGTTTTGGTCTTATTTCCACAGGGTCAGAGACATCAGGAAGGAGGGATAAGGAGAGGAAGTGAGGTATGTGTTCTCATGTCATAAATACCATTTAGCAAAAGCTTTTATCCAAAGTGACTTGCAGTCAACGAGTGCTGATAATTTTACGTAGGGGTGGTCCCGGGAATTGAACCCTGGCGTCACAAGATCCGTGTTGTACCAGCTGAGCTACAGAGGACCACTCAGTCCTCAGTAGGCACAGGGGAATACTGTCTATTCTCTGGAGAGAGAGAGAGAAAAAGAGAGAGAGAGAGAGAGAGAGAGAGAGAGAGAGAGAGAGAGAGAGAGAGAGAGAGAGAGAGAAAGAGAAAGACAGAGAGAGAGAGAGAGAGAGAGAGGGAGAGAGAGAGAGAGAGGGAGAGAGAGAGAGAGAGAGAGAGAGAGAGAGAGAGAGAGAGAGACAGCGAGAGAGAGAGAGAGACAGCGAGAGAGAGACAGCGAGAGAGAGACAGAGAGAGAGAGAGAGAGACAGAGAGAGTGAGAGAGAGAGAGGGAGAGAGACAGAGAGAGAGTGAGAGAGAGAGAGTGAGAGAGAGAGAGAGAGAGAGAGAGAGAGAGAGAGAGAGAGAGAGAGAGAGAGAGAGAGAGTAGAGAGAGAGAGAGAGAGAGAGAGAGAGAGAGAGAGAGAGAGAGAGAGAGAGAGAGAGAGAGAGAGAGAGAGAGAGAGAGAGAGAGAGAGAGAGATACTTACAGCCCTATATGATTGGTAGAATTCCATGGCTCATTTTCAACACACAAACAGACTCCTAAATTACACCATCGACATAACAAACGATCTACAAAGCTATTGTTTTAGATTCAGTCTGACTTTGTGAATATCAGCAGGACTTCTGAAGGCTCCAGAAGCCCCTATTTAAACCTTCTTTTAGCCTAGCCTCAGGCTCTGACACATTCAATACAAGCACTGGAATATGGAGAGATGGTGTGTGTGTGTGTGTGTGTGTGTGTGTGTGTGTGTGTGTGTGTGTGTGTGTGTGTGTGTGTGTGTGTGTGTGTGTGTGTGTGTGTGTGTGTGTGTGTGTGTGTGTGTCTGTGTGTGTGTGTGTGTGTGAGAGGACCTTGGAACAGTGTGTCGCAACAAACACACACACACACACACACACACACAACCGTTCTATCATACTCTCTGTCATTCTATATTTCTCTCTGTCATATCAGT
>NW_026600219.1:957317-976146 GCF_029448725.1 Salvelinus fontinalis
ACTCCAATCTGGGTTGAGCAGGCCGTCCCATTCATTCACACATTATGGGCTGTGCAGTGAGCTGACAGCTCCAGTCTACTGTGAGATACAGTGCCTTCAGAGAGTATTCACACCCCTTGATTTATTCCACATGTTGTTCTGTTACAGCCTGAATTCAACATGTATTAAATAGATGTTTTTCCTCTCAACCATCTACACACAATACCGCATAATAACAAAATGAAAACATGTTTTTTTTAATTTATTTTGTGCAAATTTTATGAAAATTTAATTCAGAAATATGTAATTTACATAAGTATTCACACCACTTTGTTATGGGCTCTGGTGCATCTAAAATCCGTTGATCATCCACTACAATTTGATTGTTTTGAACATGATGTAGAAAGAAGCTATTTTTGGCCCGAATGCAAACCGCTATGTCCGCAGGAAACCAGGCACAGGTCATCACCCTTCTAACACTATCTCTACCGTGAAGCACGGTGGTGGCAGCATCATGCTATGGGGATGTTTTTCAAGGGCACAGGCTTCACGGTAGGGATGGTGTTATAAGGGTGATGTGACCTGTGCCTGGTTTTCTGAGGGAAAACGACTGGCTGGGGGTGAAGATGTACATTCCAACAGGACAATGACCCCAGGCATACAGCCACAGCATCACTGGAGCAGAACGATAATGTAAAACTCCTTGACTCCTTCAGCTAAAGCCCAGACTTGAATCCCATTGAAAATATGCGGAAAGACTTGAAGATTGCTGTTCACCGCCGCTCCCCATCTAACAAGAGAGCTTGAGAAAATCTGCAAGGTGCTTCTAAAAATAATTTTCTCAGGGGTGTGAATACTTATTTTAATGAGATATCTGTATTTAAATGTCAGTACATTTGTAAAAATTTCTAAAAACTTGTTTTCACTTTGTCGTTATGGGGTATTGTGTGTAGATTGGTAAGATTTTTTTTAAATTTAATACATGTTTTAATTCATGCTGTAACACAACAAAATGTGGAATACATCAAGGGGTGTGAATACTCTCTGAAGGTACATAGATTGGATGATTTATAATACACAAAGATAAATAGCATACGTCTTTTTCTAAACTAATCTGTTAGTAGTTGGACTTATTGTACCAGTTACTGAGATGGTTCTTCCAGTTTAGATGATTGAGGTAGTCTCACTATCTCTTCCTAACCCTGGCAGTCATTCTGAACGGAGGTTGCGGGTGATAAAAATAAATTCCACTTGTTAAATGTCCTAACTCTGGCTGGATTCCAATAGTAATTAAACATCACTTTGCAAACCACCATAAATTGACTGCAGGTCTGATGTGGCCTGTAAACGACGAGTTTCCTAACACCACTGTGTTAAGGTATAACTAGGCCCTCAAATAAAGGCCTTATGATATATTACGCAATCTATTGTCATAAATAATGACATTTTAAAGGCTAATAATGGTGGAAATGTTCAAATGGTTCTAGGAAGAACCCTTCAAAGATAAAACAGTTCTCAGTAGAACCCTTCAAAGCTAAAATGGTTCTCAGTAGAACCCTTCAAAGATAAAAGGGTTCTCAGTAGAACCCTTCAAAGATAAACCGGTTCTCAGTAGAACCCTTCAAAGATAAAAGGGTTCTCAGTAGAACCCTTCAAAGATAAAAGGGTTCTCAGTAGAACCCTTCAAAGATAAAACGGTTCTCAGTAGAACCTTTCAAAGATAAAACGGTTCTCTGTAGAACCCTTCAAAGATAAAAGGGTTCTCTGTAGAACCCTTTAAAGATAAAAGGGTTCACTGTAGAACCCTTCAAAGATAAAACGGTTCTCCGTAGAACCCTTCAAAGATAAAACGGTTCTCAGTAGAACCCTTCAAAGAGGATTCTGAGTATAACCATATTCAGGGGGTTCTATGAAGAACCCTACCCAACACTATATACGGTTCTACTTAGTACCTTTTTTTTCTAAGAGTGTAATACACTATTTCCAGTGCACTATACAGGGAATAGGGTGCTATTTGTGATGCGGAGAGTGAGATATAGGGCCTAGTTTTAGAGGAAATGTGTCTTCACACTTGACAGAGTATTTTAGATCTCTCATAGGGATGGCTGGGTATATCCGACCTCATTACCTCCATTCAGGGATACAGATATATATTCAGATGTCTGGTTTAACAGTTAGGTTAGTTGTCCACTTTATAATTGGGCCTGACTCAATGTATTTATGGGACTGCCTGGGTTTTTACGCCTGTTGAGTTAAAGTCTCTGTAATAGTTTAGGGAACTAATGCCAAGTTCTTAGACATGGTTTAAAATCACATCCCACAATGCATTTTATTATTTTTTTTTACACAATGTTCTTTTATCACATGATCACATATTTCTTTATGCTCTAGAGAAATATATGTTCTTGCTATGAGTTGCATCATAACAACTTGAATAATACTTGGATACGTGCTTGGATGATACAATGACCTAATTAGCTATCGCTATAGTCAGCGGAATGAAGAATGGAGACAAGAGTGTGACGGGTTACTGTTGTTAACACACTGTACAGCCTGAGGTGTCCTCAACATCAACATCGAGACAGTGTCACTAGGGTCCTGGCCTCAGATGCACTATGACACCACTCAGACGGTCTGGGGGGGGGGTCAAACAGTGCTGGGGGGGGTCAAACAGTGCTGGGGGGGGTCAAACAGTGCTGGGGGGGGTCAAACAGTGCTGGGGGGGTCAAACAGTGCTGGGGGGCGTCAAACAGTGCTGGGGGGGGGGGTCAAACAGTGCTGGGGGGGGGTCAAACAGTGCTGGGGGGGGGTCAAACAGTGCCATCAAACAGGGCCTCAGATGCATTGTGACATGACATGTCTTTGATTTAGTCTGGAGTAGAGAAAGGGTTTAAGTGGTCCCTAGACACTGACCTAGGAACAGTTTGATGTTTAATGAGTTACGTTGTTCCTAGACACTGACCTAGGAACAGTTTGATATTTAATGAGTTACGTAGTTCCTAGACACTGACCTAGGAACAGTTTGATGTTTAATGAGTTACGTTGTTCCTAGACACTGACCTAGGAACAGTTTGATGTTTAATGAGTTAAGTTGTTCCTAGACACTGACCTAGGAACAGTTTGATGTTTAATGAGTTACGTAGTTCCTAGACACTGACCTAGGAACAGTTTGATGTTTAATGAGTTACGTTGTCCCTAGACACTGACCTAGGAACAGTTTGATGTTTAATGAGTTACGTCGTCCCTAGACACTGACCTAGGAACAGTTTGATGTTTTTACCATATAATGTTATAGGTTAGGGTTGAGAAACTCCTGTCAGAGAATATATGGGTTAAGTTGTCCCTAGACACTGACCTGGGAACAGTTTTGATGTTTTTACCATATAATGTTATAGGTTAGGGTTGAGAAACTCCTGTCAGAGAATATATGGGTTAAGTTGTCCCTAGACACTGAACTGGGAACAGTTTTGATGTTTTTACCATATAATGTTATAGGTTAGGGTTGAACAACTCCTGTCAGAGAATATGACCTACACTAATTACTTGTTACTTTTAGCTCTTATTCTAATCTGTATTTTTTTTAAACTGCATTGTTGGTTAAGGGCTCGTAAGTACGCATTTCACTGTAAGGTATTCTGTTGTATTCGGCTCGTGTGACTAATACAATTTGATTTGATTTGACATTCAAAAACAAATTAAGTTGTTTGGTTGACCCAATGGCTGTGTTGATTGGTTGACCCAATGGCTGTGTTGATTGGTTGACCCAACTGCTGGGTTGATTGGTTGACCCAACTGCTGAGTTGATTGGTTGACCCAATGGCTGGGTTGATTGGTTGACCCAACGGCTGGGATGTAGGCCACTTAGTTGGGTTGTTTTATTGGTGCTGGGTTATTGGTGCTGAGTTATTGGTGCTGAGTTATTGGTGCTGGGTTATTGGTGCTGGGTTATTGGTGCTGAGTTATTGGTGCTGAGTTATTGGTGCTGAGTTATTGGTGCTGAGTTATTGGTGCTGAGTTATTGGTGCTGAGTTATTGGTGCTGGGTTATTGGTGCTGAGTTATTGGTGCTGAGTTATTGGTGCTGGGTTATTGGTGCTGGGTTATTGGTGCTGAGTTATTGGTGCTGAATTATTGGTGCTGAGTTATTGGTGCTGAGTTATTGGTGCTGAGTTATTGGTGCTGAGTTATTGGTGCTGAGTTATTGGTGCTGAGTTATTGGTGCTGAGTTATTGGTGCTGGGTTATTGGTGCTGAGTTATTGGTGCTGGGTTATTGGTGCTGGGTTATTGGTGCTGAGTTATTGGTGCTGAGTTATTGGTGCTGAGTTATTGGTGCTGAGTTATTGGTGCTGAGTTATTGGTGCTGAGTTATTGGTGCTGGGTTATTGGTGATGGGTTATTGGTGCTGGGTTATTGGTGCTGGGTTATTGGTGATGGGTTATTGGTGATGGGTTATTGGTGATGGGTTATTGGTGCTGAGTTATTGGTGCTGAGTTATTGGTGCTGGGTTATTGGTGATGGGTTATTGGTGATGGGTTATTGGTGCTGAGTTATTGGTGCTGAGTTATTGGTGCTGGGTTATTGGTGCTGAGTTATTGGTGCTGAGTTATTGGTGCTGAGTTATTGGTGCTGGGTTATTGGTGCTGAGTTATTGGTGCTGGGTTATTGGTGCTGAGTTATTGGTGCTGAGTTATTGGTGCTGGGTTATTGGTGCTGAGTTATTGGTGCTGAGTTATTGGTGCTGAGTTATTGGTGCTGAGTTATTGGTGCTGGGTTATTGGTGCTGAGTTATTGGTGATGGGTTATTGGTGCTGAGTTATTGGTGCTGGGTTATTGGTGCTGAGTTATTGGTGCTGGGTTATTGGTGCTGGGTTATTGGTGCTGGGTTATTGGTTCTGAGTTATTGGTGCTGGGTTATTGGTGCTGGTGCTGGGTTATTTGGTGCTGGGTTATTGGTGCTGAGTTATTGGTGCTGAGTTATTGGTGCTGGGTGCTGGGTTATTGGTGCTGAGTTATTGGTGCTGAGTTATTGGTGCTGGGTGCTGGGTTATTGGTGCTGAGTTATTGGTGCTGAGTTATTGGTTCTGAGTTATTGGTGCTGGGTTATTGGTGCTGAGATATTGGTGCTGAGTTATTGGTGCTGGGTTATTGGTGATGGGTTATTGGTGATGGATTATTGGTGCTGAGTTATTGGTGCTGGGTTATTGGTGCTGAGTTATTGGTGCTGGGTTATTGGTGCTGAGTTATTGGTGCTGAGTTATTGGTTCTGAGTTATTGGTGCTGAGTTATTGGTGATGGGTTATTGGTGCTGAGTTATTGGTGCTGAGTTATTGGTGCTGAGTTATTGGTGCTGAGTTATTGGTGCTGAGTTATTGGTGCTGGGTTATTGGTGCTGAGTTATTCGTGCTGAGTTATTGGTGCTGGGTTATTGGTGCTGGGTGCTCAGTTATTGGTGCTGAGTTATTGGTGCTGAGTTATTGGTGCTGGGTACTGGGTTATTGGTGCTGAGTTATTGGTGCTGGGTTATTGGTGCTGAGTTATTGGTGCTGGGTTATTGGTGCTGAGTGCTGGGTTATTGGTGCTGAGTTATTGGTGCTGGGTTATTGGTGCTGAGTTATTGGTGCTGGGTTATTGGTGCTGGGATATGGGTGCTGAGTTATTGGTGCTGGGTTATTGGTGCTGGGTTATTGGTGCTGGGTGCTGGATTATTGGTGCTGAGTTATTGGTGCTGAGTTATTGGTGATGGGTTATTGATGCTGGGTTATTGATGCTGGGTTATTGGTGCTGGGTTATTGGTGCTGGGTTATTGGTGTTGGATTATTGGTGCTGGGTTATTGGTGCTGAGTTATTGGTGCTGAGTGCTGGGTTATTGGTGTTGGATTATTGGTGCTGAGTTATTGGTGCTGAGTTATAGGTGTTGGGTTATTGGTGCTGGGTTATTGGTGCTGGGATATGGGTGCTGGGTTATTGGTGCTGAGTTATTGGTGCTGGGTTATTGGTGCTCAGTTATTGGTGCTGGGTTATTGGTGATGGGTTATTGGTGCTGGGTTATTGGTACTGGGTTATTGGTGTTATTGGTGCTGGGTGCTGGGTTATTGGTGCTGGGTTATTGGTGATGGGTTATTGGTGATGGGTTATTGGTGCTGGGTGCTGGGTTATTGGTGCTGGGTTATTGGTGATGGGTTATTGGTGATGGGTTATTGGTGCTGGGTGCTGGGTTATTGGTGCTGGGTTATTGGTGATGGGTTATTGGTGATGGGTTATTGGTGCTGAGTTATTGGTGCTGGGTTATTGGTGATGGGTTATTGGTGCTGAGTTATTGGTGCTGAGTTATTGGTGCTGGGTTATTGGTGCTAAGTTATTGGTGCTGAGTTATTGGTGATGGGTTATTGGTGATGGGTTATTGGTGCTGGGTTATTGGTGCTGGGTGCTGGGTTATTGGTGCTGAGTTATTGGTGCTGGGTTATTGGTGCTGAGTTATTGGTGCTGGGTTATTGGTGATGGGTTATTGGTGATGGGTTATTGGTGCTGGGTTATTGGTGCTGGGTTATTGGTGCTGGGTTATTGGTGCTGAGTTATTGGTGCTGAGTTATTGGTGATGGGTTATTGGTGCTGAGTTATTGGTGCTGGATTATTGGTGCTGGGTTATTGGTGCTGGGTTATTGGTGCTGAGTTATTGGTTCTGAGTTATTGGTGCTGAGTTATTGGTGATGGGTTATTGGTGCTGAGTTATTGGTGCTGAGTTATTGGTGATGGGTTATTGGTGCTGGGTTATTGGTGCTGGTGCTGGGTTATTGGTGCTGGGTTATTGGTGCTGAGTTATTGGTGCTGAGTTATTGGTTCTGAGTTATTGGTGCTGGGTTATTGGTGCTGAGTTATTGGTGCTGAGTTATTGGTGCTGAGTTATTGGTGATGGGTTATTGGTGCTGAGTTATTGGTGCTGAGTTATTGGTGCTGAGTTATTGGTGCTGAGTTATTGGTGCTGAGTTATTGGTGCTGAGTTATTGGTGCTGGGTTATTGGTGCTGAGTTATTCGTGCTGAGTTATTGGTGCTGGGTTATTGGTGCTGGGTTATTGGTGCTGAGTTATTGGTGCTGAGTTATTGGTGCTGAGTTATTGGTGCTGAGTTATTGGTGCTGAGTTATTGGTGCTGGGTTATTGGTGCTGAGTTATTCGTGCTGAGTTATTGGTGATGGGTTATTGGTGCTGGGTTATTGGTGCTGGATTATTGGTGCTGGGTTATTGGTGCTGGGTTATTGGTGTTGGGTTATTGGTGCTGAGTTATTGGTGCTGAGTTATTGGTGCTGGGTTATTGGTGCTGAGTTATTCGTGCTGAGTTATTGGTGCTGGGTTATTGGTGCTGGGTGCTCAGTTATTGGTGCTGAGTTATTGGTGCTGAGTTATTGGTGCTGGGTACTGGGTTATTGGTGCTGAGTTATTGGTGCTGGGTTATTGGTGCTGAGTTATTGGTGCTGGGTTATTGGTGCTGAGTGCTGGGTTATTGGTGCTGAGTTATTGGTGCTGGGTTATTGGTGCTGAGTTATTGGTGCTGGGTTATTGGTGCTGGGATATGGGTGCTGAGTTATTGGTGCTGGGTTATTGGTGCTGGGTTATTGGTGCTGGGTGCTGGATTATTGGTGCTGAGTTATTGGTGCTGAGTTATTGGTGATGGGTTATTGATGCTGGGTTATTGATGCTGGGTTATTGGTGCTGGGTTATTGGTGCTGGGTTATTGGTGTTGGATTATTGGTGCTGGGTTATTGGTGCTGAGTTATTGGTGCTGAGTGCTGGGTTATTGGTGTTGGATTATTGGTGCTGAGTTATTGGTGCTGAGTTATAGGTGTTGGGTTATTGGTGCTGGGTTATTGGTGCTGGGATATGGGTGCTGGGTTATTGGTGCTGAGTTATTGGTGCTGGGTTATTGGTGCTCAGTTATTGGTGCTGGGTTATTGGTGATGGGTTATTGGTGCTGGGTTATTGGTACTGGGTTATTGGTGTTATTGGTGCTGGGTGCTGGGTTATTGGTGCTGGGTTATTGGTGATGGGTTATTGGTGATGGGTTATTGGTGCTGGGTGCTGGGTTATTGGTGCTGGGTTATTGGTGATGGGTTATTGGTGATGGGTTATTGGTGCTGGGTGCTGGGTTATTGGTGCTGGGTTATTGGTGATGGGTTATTGGTGATGGGTTATTGGTGCTGAGTTATTGGTGCTGGGTTATTGGTGATGGGTTATTGGTGCTGAGTTATTGGTGCTGAGTTATTGGTGCTGGGTTATTGGTGCTAAGTTATTGGTGCTGAGTTATTGGTGATGGGTTATTGGTGATGGGTTATTGGTGCTGGGTTATTGGTGCTGGGTGCTGGGTTATTGGTGCTGAGTTATTGGTGCTGGGTTATTGGTGCTGAGTTATTGGTGCTGGGTTATTGGTGATGGGTTATTGGTGATGGGTTATTGGTGCTGGGTTATTGGTGCTGGGTTATTGGTGCTGGGTTATTGGTGCTGAGTTATTGGTGCTGAGTTATTGGTGATGGGTTATTGGTGCTGAGTTATTGGTGCTGGATTATTGGTGCTGGGTTATTGGTGCTGGGTTATTGGTGCTGAGTTATTGGTTCTGAGTTATTGGTGCTGAGTTATTGGTGATGGGTTATTGGTGCTGAGTTATTGGTGCTGAGTTATTGGTGATGGGTTATTGGTGCTGGGTTATTGGTGCTGGTGCTGGGTTATTGGTGCTGGGTTATTGGTGCTGAGTTATTGGTGCTGAGTTATTGGTTCTGAGTTATTGGTGCTGGGTTATTGGTGCTGAGTTATTGGTGCTGAGTTATTGGTGCTGAGTTATTGGTGATGGGTTATTGGTGCTGAGTTATTGGTGCTGAGTTATTGGTGCTGAGTTATTGGTGCTGAGTTATTGGTGCTGAGTTATTGGTGCTGAGTTATTGGTGCTGGGTTATTGGTGCTGAGTTATTCGTGCTGAGTTATTGGTGCTGGGTTATTGGTGCTGGGTTATTGGTGCTGAGTTATTGGTGCTGAGTTATTGGTGCTGAGTTATTGGTGCTGAGTTATTGGTGCTGAGTTATTGGTGCTGGGTTATTGGTGCTGAGTTATTCGTGCTGAGTTATTGGTGATGGGTTATTGGTGCTGGGTTATTGGTGCTGGATTATTGGTGCTGGGTTATTGGTGCTGAGTTATTGGTTCTGAGTTATTGGTGCTGAGTTATTGGTGATGGGTTATTGGTGCTGAGTTATTGGTGCTGAGTTATTGGTGCTGGGTTATTGGTGCTGGGTTATTGGTGCTGGTGCTGGGTTATTGGTGCTGGGTTATTGGTGCTGAGTTATTGGTGCTGAGTTATTGGTTCTGAGTTATTGGTGCTGGGTTATTGGTGCTGAGTTATTGGTGCTGAGTTATTGGTGCTGAGTTATTGGTGATGGGTTATTGGTGCTGAGTTATTGGTGCTGAGTTATTGGTGCTGAGTTATTGGTGCTGAGTTATTGGTGCTGAGTTATTGGTGCTGGGTTATTGGTGCTGAGTTATTCGTGCTGAGTTATTGGTGCTGGGTTATTGGTGCTGGGTGCTCAGTTATTGGTGCTGAGTTATTGGTGCTGAGTTATTGGTGCTGGGTACTGGGTTATTGGTGCTGAGTTATTGGTGCTGGGTTATTGGTGCTGAGTTATTGGTGCTGGGTTATTGGTGCTGAGTGCTGGGTTATTGGTGATGGGTTATTGGTGCTGGGATATGGGTGCTGGGTTATTGGTGCTGAGTTATTGGTGCTGAGTTATTGGTGCTGGGTTATTGGTGCTGGGTTATTGGTGCTGGGTTATTGGTGCTGGGTTATTGGTGCTGGGTGCTCAGTTATTGGTGCTGGGTTATTGGTGCTGGGTTATTGGTGCTGGGTTATTGGTGCTGGGTGCTCAGTTATTGGTGCTGGGTTATTGGTGCTGGGTTATTGGTGCTGGGTGCTGGGTTATTGGTGCTGAGTTATTGGTGCTGAGTTATTGGTGCTGGGTTATTGGTGCTGAGTTATTGGTGCTGAGTTATTGGTGCTGAGTTATTGGTGCTGAGTTATTGGTGCTGAGTTATTGGTGATGGGTTATTGGTGATGGGTTATTGGTGCTGAGTTATTGGTGCTGGGTTATTGGTGCTGGGTGCTGGGTTATTGGTGCTGGGTTATTGGTGCTCAGTTATTGGTGCTGGGTTATTGGTGCTGGGTTATTGGTGCTGAGTGCTGGGTTATTGGTGCTGGGTTATTGGTGCTGGGTATATTGGTGCTGAGTGCTGGGTTATTGGTGCTGAGTTATTGGTGCTGGGTTATTGAGATATGACCCAGAGGATCAGCTCAGAAGGCTGGAGGTGTAGTTTAGTAGCGGCGTGGCTTTCAGATAGTTCTTTATAGCAACCCGTGAGAGTAAAAGTCTGTTCTGTTGTATAGTTATTAGGCTTGGGCGATATACTGCCGGGATAGGTGCTACGCCACTACTTATAACTAACTATAAGTTAAATATTACTATAAGAAATCTTTAAATTATATCCAGCACAAGATCAAGATCAAGCTTCTTGGTTACAGCAGAGATATTCAACACCCCTCCTGGATCAAGATCCCTGTTCGCCTAAATTGTTTTTAGAAATAGCGGCCCTTTTGTGTACTTGTGGTAATACCATATACCCCCTGGTCTGGTACAGAAACCGTAGGACGGTATGAACATCGGCATACAGCCCAACACTAATAGTTATCGTGTTAAGGTCGAACATTGACATGTTTGTAGCTTCAATGAGGCTTACAGAAGTGTATGAGTTCACTGAAAGCCTATGTAAATTCCATTGTTGTGATGCAATAAAGTGGGATACCATTTATTATGCAATAAGGTGGGATACCTTTATTATGCAATAAGGTGGGATACCTTTATTATGCAATAAGGTGGGATACCTTTATTATGCAATAAGGTGGAATACCTTTATTATGTAATAAGGTGTGATACCTTTATGATGCAATAAGGTGGAATACCTTTATAATGCAATAAGGTGGAATACCTTTATTATGCAATAAGGTGGAATACCTGTATTATGCAATAAGGTGGAATACCCTTATTATGCAATAAGGTGAGATACCTTTATTATGCAATAAGGTGAGATACCTTTATTATGCAATAAGGTGAGATACCTTTATTATGCAATAAGGTGGAATACCTTTATTATGCAATAAGGTGAGATACCTTTATTATGCAATAAGGTGGGATACCTTTATAATGCAATAAGGTGGAATACCTGTATTATGCAATAAGGTGGAATACCCTTATTATGCAATAAGGTGGAATACCTTTATTATGCAATAAGGTGGAATACCTTTATTATGCAATAAGGTGAGATACCTTTATTATGCAATAAGGTGGGATACCTTTATAATGCAATAAGGTGGAATACCTGTATTATGCAATAAGGTGGAATACCTTTATTATGCAATAAGGTGGAATACCTTTATTATGCAATAAGGTGGAATACCTTTATTATGCAATAAGGTGGAATACCTTTATTATGCAATAAGGTGGAATACCTTTATTATGCAATAAGGTGGAATACCTTTATAATGCAATAAGGTGGAATACCTGTATTATGCAATAAGGTGGAATACCTGTATTATGCAATAAGGTGAGACACCTTTATTATGCAATAAGGTGGGATACCTTTATTATGCAATAAGGTGGGATACCTTTATTATGCAATAAGGTGGGATACCTTTATAATGCAATAAGGTGGGATACCTTTATTATGCAATAAGGTGGGATACCTTTATTATGCAATAAGGTGGGATACCTTTATAATGCAATAAGGTGGGATACCTTTATTATGCAATAAGGTGGGATACCTTTATTATGCAATAAGGTGGGATACCTTTATTATGCAATAAGGTGAGATACCTTTATAATGCAATAAGGTGGGATACCTTTATTATGCAATAAGGTGGAATACCTGTATTATGTAATAAGGTGGGATACCTTTATTATGCAATAAGGTGGGATACCTTTATTTAATATGTAATAAATAATCTTAATATTATAGAAGTGTCAAATGGAGAAAAAAAAGGAAAAAAGGAACATTTGGATTTACAGTATGTAAACTTAACATGATGAACAGGAATGACATCTACTCTCACGGGTGGCCAATAAGATCTAGCTGAAAGCCACGTCTCTAATAAGCCACGTATCCTGAAAATAACCTAAGGATTTCATTCAAAATTACCCAGTGACTGGGTCAACCCAGCATGAGAGTAAAATATACCCAACCGATGGTTAAATTAACCCATGTTTGGGTAATCCCAACAACCCGACTTTCTGTGATAGTCACACAACACAACGTGTGTTCTGTCCAAAATTAACCCATCGCTGGGTTACCAAAAAACCCCAGATTGGGTTGTTTTTAACCCAGAATTCTGTAGAGTGTAGTAACACTTATGTTTTTCCCATGTAATGGTAGAGGTTAGGATTGAACAACTCCTGACTGGTCTGAGCATATATGGGTTAATTTGTTCCTAGACACTGACCTAGGAACAGTTGTATGCCCTTCCCCTTTAACGGTATAGGTTAGGATTGAACAACTCCTACTGTCTGAGCATATATGGGTTAATTTGTTCCTAGACACTGACCTAGGAACAGTTGTATGCCCATCCCCTTTAATGGTATAGGTTAATGTAGAGAAACTCCTGACTCAGTACCTATGGGAAATGTAAAGGACAGGGAACCAGGGGCCTTTGTGATGTTTACAGTTACAAAAGGTGACAGGGTTCAACATTTGACACATCTGGCAGCTCTGACCAGCTGACCCCGACCAAGAAGATCTCTGGGCCCTCGTTACAAGGCCATAACTGGGGTCTGGGGATTTCCTGGTTAGGTCACATGATCAGGAAAACTCCCTACCCACAATCAGAATACTCACAATCCCAGGCAGTCTAAATGAACTATATTTGAAAGACATTTGATCTCTTAGGATCTCTAAATCGAAGGTACAGCAAGCTAGCTATCACAAAGAGAACAATTGCCTATTCAGAGATGCTGTGTGTGGGCTTGCATGCGTGCATTGTGTGTACATTGTGTGTGTGTTATGTCTGTATATTGTGTGTGCATGTGTGTGTGTGTGTGCGTGTGCATGTGCGTGTGTGTGTATGTGTGTCTTGCCCAAAGCCTCTCTGAGCATCAGTGAGATATATCTGCAATCCTCTCTCTTCAGAACAGACAACCACTGTCCGTGAATCATCTACAGTGAGACAAAGTTATCAGCCATTATAACATTACTAAGACCCTCTGAAATGTATGCCCTAACGGAAGTCGATTTAGTGCACTACTTTTTAGCAGGGCCCATAAGGCTCTGGTCAAAAGTAGTGCACTGTGTAGGGAATAGGGTGCCATCTGGAACGTCAGCCTAAGAACATACAGTCTGGGAATCATATCCAGTGGCAATCAATGTCAGTTAATGATAAATAACGACATGTCATTATCTCCGATCAGTCGATCATGTTATTGATTTCATTATTGATCGATATCAGACACTGCATTTTTTTTGCTGTTCATAAGATCAAGGTCATTTGTGCCTTGATATAAATAAGAGGTTTAATTCATTCAAGTCACACTGGCACGTCCTGAAACATTGGCCTTGGTTGATTGTTCAGAAACCTACTGAATCCATCTGGTGTTATTGGATGAAATGGAGCGTTCAGGTTTCCGAACAACACACAAGTGGCTGGATACGGCTGCCATAACAACATGTTTCCATTTCCCCCCCGAGTCTCTCTCTCTCCCCGCACCGCATCCCTTCTCGGGATTGTTTTGAACCGGGATGGAGCGGTGAGAATAGAATCTCATGACACCCACACGGGAGACACGAAAAGGAGCAGCTATTTTCAAACACCATAAACAACTAGATGACTGTGTTTGTTATGCCTGCAGAGCGGCGGACATGTTGAAAAACAACGTTAGCTGAGGAAAGGTAAATAAGGAAAATGTGTTTCTATGGATTATTTGGAGGAGCGAGACGGCGTTAGGAATGTGAGCGTATCTACCCAGCACCTCGCGCGGGGACTGGGAGCGACGCCCATTCCATCCCGTCACCGCTACCGAGCATCATCAGTCTTCCAACGCTGCTAACGGAAGAAGCTCGAGCCTACCGTATATCACCTCACTACACAGTGCAGGCCACATCTATTCTAAAATCAAATAGGTCATTCATAACGGTAGAAAAACGATGCATTGACTTACCACATCTCACACGAAGCTGCAGAAATGGTCGCGCACAGATCTAGGCATTGAAAGCGCAGTGTCTTTACAAGAACCGTCGTCTCCCTTGTAACAGTCCAGACTTCTTGCTTGGAAGAAGAAAAAAAATCCCCTCAAATGAATGAAAAATTAAGCAATTTGATTCCAAGTCAGCGATGCGTTTATATCGTCAAGGTAAATTCTGATTCCTCTTATAACAAAAAATAAAATGCTTAAACGATATATAGTCTTCGCAGTTCTAGATTGGAACATGGGCTAACGGACAACGGTTCGAAGGCTCAGTGTTTTAGTATCCAGATCACTGTTCACAGAACGCCACCGGCGAAGGGAGGCAATAGCCTACAGACTCCAACGCAACGAGTCCAGTATTGGAAGAGAGAGGACGGGAACACTATAGCTGAAGATCCACGAAGCCAGCTCTCTCTCTCTCTCTCTCTCTCTCTCTCTCTCTCTCTCTCTCCCTCTCTCTCTCTCTCTCTCTCTCTCTCTCTCTCTCTCAGTTCTGTCTCTTTCTGTATTTCTCTCAGCTCTCTCTCCTTCTCTCTCTCTTAGCGGTCTTCAAAAACGTCCACGTACAGAGCGCGTTGACCTGTTCGCGGGAAGAGCAAAGGGGTCAGAAAAATGACAACCCAATTTGGAAGTGGATGATCAGACGAGATCAGGTTCAGATAAGTGGAGCGGAGCGCAGAGCGATGCAGGCGGGCTGTGGTGATGCCTACTCGGGCAGGAAGAGGGGACCTGGTCGGGAAGAAAACACGGAACTGGATCCTGGCTCAATGTGTGTGATAGGGTTCCATCTGCTGTATGAATAGAATAAATTAATGCTGAAGCTCTGAATCCACATACACTGAACAAAAATATAAACGCCACATGTAAAGTGTCGGTCCCACGTTTCATGAGCTGAAATACAAGATCCCACAAATGTTCCATTCCACAAAAAAAGCCTATTTCTCTCAAATGTTGTGCACAAATGTGTTTACATCCCTGTTGGTAAGCATTTATTCCTTTGCCCCAAGATAATCCATCCACCTGACAGGTGTGGCATATCAAGAAGCTGATTAAACAGCATCATTCTTACACAGGTGCACCTTGTGCCGGGGACAATAAAAGGCCACTCTAGAATGTGCCGTTTTGTCACAACACAATGCTACAGATGTCTCAAGTTTTAATGGAGCATGCAATTGGCTAGCTGACTGGAGGAATGTCCACCAGAGCTGTTGCCAGATAATTTAATGTTAATTTCTCTACCATAAACCGCCTCCAATGTCATTTTAGATAATTTGGCAGTATGTCCAACCAGCCTCACAACCGCAGACCACACGTGTATGGTGTTTTGTGTGGGCGAGTGGTTTGCTGATGTCAACGTTGTGAACAGAATGCCCCATGGTGGCGGTGGGGTTATGGTATGGGCAGGCATAAATTACAGAAAACGAACACAATTGCATTTTATCTATGGCAATTTGAATGCACAGAGATACCGTGACGAGATCCTGAGTCCCATTGTCGTGCCATTCATCCGCTGCCATCACCACATGTTTCAGCATGATAATTCACGGCCCCATATCGTAAGGATCTGTACACAATTCCTGGAAGCTGAAAATGTGCCCAGTTCTTCCATGGCCCTGCATACTCACCAGACATGTCCACCATGTTCCCGTTTCAGCCAAAATATCCAGCCACTTTGCACAGCCTATTGAAGAGGAGTGGAACAACATTCCACGGGCCACAATCAGACGTCTGATCAACTGCTCTGTGCGACAGAGATGTGTCGCACTGCACGAGGCAAAAGGTGGTCACACCAGATAGCCTACGGACTGGTTTTCTGATCCTCACCCCTTTTTTAAATATACAGTATATGTAACCAACACATCCATCTGTATTCCCTGTATTCCTAATCCATAGATTAGGGCCTAGTGTATTTATTTCAATTAACTGATTTCCATTTAATGAACTGTACGTCTGTAAAATCTTAGAAATAGTTGCATGTTGCGTTTATATTTTTTTTGTTGAGCCTCTGCTATGCCACGTTATTTTGTTGGGGGTATCATTCAATTACATTAACATTGTGTAGGACCAGCCTGCATTGTTGACTCATTTAATTAGTCAGAGTTTAGTCAGAAAATGGCATTCTCTTGTCCAAAGATAGGTCCTATAGATTAAAACCTTCAAAATGAATATAGAATCACAATCACCATGAAATAACTACTGGAGTGAATTTGAAATTAAACGTAATGGGAAAACTTAATGTGTATTTGTTTTCATTGAGTCTATGAGAATGGACGAGAAGGTCGCAGGTGCGCGTCTGGCCGACCAGCGCTTCCAGCTTCAGGACGTCAGAAGATCACAGGTGACCTGCGCATGCGTCATTCACAGTGTGAAACGGATCGGCACACGCTTGATGAAACAGTTGATCTCCGTCTGTTTTGATAGATTTTGTGGTATTTTACGTAGGGTTAAAACATAAAATTCATGTAGGCCTATGGTATTAATGTTATTTTGATACATGTAGCTCTAAAACGGACAAAATGTAGATTTTTCCCCCTGGCGACCGCGGACTTCTTAGGGGGACCTGTTGATTCTACGGTGTAGCCCACCGAAGCAGCAATGGAGGTGAGCTAACGGTAACGGGATTGTGAGTCTTCGGGATATCTAGCCTATGCCATTATAGGCTACTTTTAACATTTACCCCAGCATTTTTTCCCCCATTAGACCTGAGTCAGACCTATTTACTGAAGTGCAGAGATGTATTTGCCATCCACATTGGGAAATAAGTGCGCTGGGCTTTATGCATTGACTATTGTCACTTGTGGGCTCCTGTTACTGCACTCAAGGCACTCGAATCTTATCTGTAGGCTATGGGCTGCTATTATTTTGACAATAAAATATGTTTATAATTCATAAACTACGTAGCCTAAAATAGCCTATAGGCTACCAAAACTCAGGGAAACTGATTTCTAAATTAGGAACAGCGTATTCAAAACCACGTCGTATTATTTAATTTTTTGCATTCTCTTGTCACATAATACACATTATTTTGGCTTCGTGTTTTTGATATTCACCACAGCTGCCTGTTAAACTATTCTTACCCGAGCCCACTAAATCAATCTCGTTATCAAACGCACCGCTTGTCTCTCTCTCTCTTGCTTGAGTGGCCTGGGGGTGTATTCATTACTGCACACAGTTGCAAACCGTGTCTCCCGATAATTTCTCATTGGACACGTTCAGGTTAGTCTCTTCCCATTTCGACCGCCTGCTTCCTAGTGAATAAGCTCGATCCCTGTCCTGTCCCATGCACCTGGCACAAAATGATCGTGAGGCTGCATGTCAACTTTAATTACCGTGAGTCTTGGATAAGACTATTTGCCGATGGTAATCTCATTTAAGAGCATTAGGTTTACTTCGGAAAGGCGCTTGCTAACAAGTTTGTTTGAGCATACACCCGGTTGCGTTCCAAATGACACCTGATCAAATTTTGCTTCTGCATTAACCATGCAAACACATGTATTTTTTAAATGTATTGTGGCACTGCATCAGTGAGATATACAACATGGAATTAGCCCACTGCGCCACCAAGATGGAGCTAGCAAAGAAGCCCGTGCATTTTAGTCTATTCAAACAGACCTCGTTTGAAAGGCAACAATCACACATTAAGATCAGGTGTGGCCAACACACCTGAACACACTTAGCAAGATGGGGGATAGAGAGAGTTTTGTTTGACGGCTGAGAACGGAATGTTTATATTTTTTAAATAACATTCTAAGAACGTTCTTGTGGTTTTTATAGAAGGTTTTGTTAATTGTTCTGAGAACATGACTTTACATAGAATCACGAGGAAACCTGTAGAAAACGTTATGCTGATGTACTGAAATTCCCACCTAAGAAACAAATGGTTCTCAGAACGTTATTTTCTAGCTGGGTAGCTTGCACCATGCCCAGAATGTTGTGAATAGGTTCTATGCAAAATAGCCATAGGACAACCATGTTCTCACAACCTCTAAGAAACATATGCTTCTCAGAACGTTATGTGCTAGCTGGGTATCCCCATATGGGGGGTTTTAAAGTGGGAGTGAGGGGGCAGAAGCTTAGCTAATTAATCAGCTTAGGAACAAGTATAAAAGTAACATTGAGGTGTTTTATTTAACAACATTTGTTTTATTAAAAAAAAAAAAAGTTAAATTAAATAGCCTACATGAAGACTTTCTGATTTAATACTAGAAGGACTAAACACACAAATCAAATTTAATTGTATTTGTCACGTTTACAGCAGGTGTATGATACATCACATCCACAGTTTACAGCAGGTACTGTATTTGCTAAATCACATATACAGTTTACATCAGGTATAACAAGTGCATTGAAATGCTTGTGTGCTAGCTCACTCAAACAAACTCACTGTACAATAATAATATAATATAATAATAGTATAATAATATTCAACATTGTGTAATAACACTCAGCATTGCAGTACAACAATAACACTCAACATTGTGTAATAACACTCAATATTGTGTAATAACACTCAACATTGTGTAATAACACTCAGCATTGTGTAATAACACTCAGCATTGTGTAATAACACTCAACATTGTGTAATAACACTC
>NW_026600219.1:976832-984332 GCF_029448725.1 Salvelinus fontinalis
GCATTGTGTAATAACACTCAGCATTGTGTAATAACACTCAGCATTGTGTAATAACACTCAACATTGTGTAATAACACTCAACATTGTGTAATAACACTCAACATTGTGTAATAACACTCAATATTGTGTAATAACACTCAATATTGTGTAATAACACTCAACATTGTGTAATAACACTCAACATTGTGTAATAACACTCAGCATTGTGTAATAACACTCAATATTGTGTAATAACACTCAACATTGTGTAATAACACTCAACATTGTGTAATAACACTCAACATTGTGTAATAACACTCAACATTGTGTAATAACACTCAACATTGTGTAATTAACACTCAACATTGTGTAATAACACTCAACATTGTGTAATAACACTCAACATTGTGTAATAACACTCAACATTGTGTAATAACACTCAGCATTGTGTAATAACACTCAGCATTGTGTAATACCACTCAACATTGTGTAATAACACTCAACATTGTGTAATAACACTCAGCATTGTGTAATACCACTCAACATTGTGTAATAACACTCAGCATTGTGTAATAACACTCAGCATTGTGTAATAACACTCAGCATTGTGTAATAACACTCAGCATTGTGTAATACCACTCAGCATTGCTTAATAACACTCAGCATTGTGTAATAACACTCAACATTGTGTAATAACACTCAACATTGTGTAATAACAATACCACTCAACATTGTGTAATACCACTCAACATTGTGTAATAACACTCATCATTGTGTAATAACACTCAGCATTGTGTAATACCACTCAGCATTGCTTAATAACACTCAGCATTGTGTAATAACACTCAACATTGTGTAATAACACTCAACATTGTGTAATAACACTCAGCATTGTGTAATAACACTCAACATTGTGTAATAACACTCAACATTGTGTAATAACACTCAGCATTGTGTAATAACACTCAACATTGTGTAATAACACTCAGCATTGTGTAATAACACTCAGCATTGTGTAATACCACTCAGCATTGTGTAATAACACTCAACATTGCAGAATAACACTCAGCATTGTGTAATAACACTCAGCATTGTGTAATAACACTCAACATTGTGTAATACCACTCAACATTGTGTAATAACAATACCACTCAACAACTCAACACTAAAAAGTCAAATAAAAAATATAAAGTAAAAGAAGAGGTATTATGTAAACAATATGATATACAGAATAGATAATGAACAATACAATATACAGAATAGATAATGAACAATATGATATACAGAATAGATAATGAACAATATGATATACATATTAGATAATGAACAATATGATATACAGATAAGATAATGAACAATATGATATACAGAATAGCTAATGAACAATATACAATACAGAATAGATAATGAACAATATGATATACATATTAGATAATGAACACTATGATATACATAATAGATAATGAACAATAGTATATACAGAATAGATAATGAACAATAGTATATACAGTATAGATAATGAACAATATGATATACAGAATAGATAATGAACAATATACAATACAGAATAGATAATGAACAATAGGATATACAGAATAGATAATGAACAATATGATATACATAATAGATAATGAACACTATGATATACATAATAGATAATGAACAATAGTATATACAGAATAGATAATGAACAAAAGTATATACAGTATAGATAATGAACAATATGATATACAGAATAGATAATGAACAATATACAATACAGAATAGATAATGAACAATATGATATACAGAATAGATCATGAACAATGTGAAATACAGAATAGATAATGAACAATATACAATACAGAATAGATCATGAACAATATAATATAGATATTAGATAATGAACAATATGATATACATAATAGATAATGAACAATATGATATACAGAATAGATCATGAGCAATATGATATACAGAATAGATAATGAACAATATGACATACAGAATAGATCATGAACAATATGATATACAGAATAGATAATGAACAATAGGATATACAGAATAGATAATGAACAATAGGATATACATAATAGATAATAAACAATAGTATATACATAATAGATAATGACCAATATGATATACAGAATAGATAATGAACAATATGATATACAGAATAGATAATGAACTGTATGATATACAGAATAGATCATGAACTATATGGTATACAGAATAGATAATGAACAATAGGATATACAGAATAGATCATGAACTATATGGTATACAGAATAGATAATGAACAATAGGATATACAGAATAGATAATGAACAATATGATATACAGAATAGATAATAAACAATAGTATATACATAATAGATAATGACCAATATGATATACAGAATAGATAATGAACAATAGGATATACAGAATAGATAATGAACAATATGATATACATAATAGATAATAAACAATAGTATATACAGATTAGATAATGAACAATATGATATACAGAATAGATAATGAACAATATGATATACATAATAGATAATAAACAATAGTATATACATAATAGATAATGAACAATAGGATATACAGAATAGATAATGAACAATAGGATATTCAGTATAGATAATGTATGTGCTATAAGTATGACTGCATTTACAAATATAAAGTAAACACACGCACATACACACACCCATTGTACATTTATGTTTGTTGAAGTTGAGTTAACTTTTAAAATCAAGGCAACCAGGCTGCAATACAAGTTAGGCGAATCTGTTGAGAGGCATAATTGTGTGTTGAGATCGTATTGCAGCTAGTGCATGATCAGAGAGGCCTCATTTTATCATCTATGCATACATTTCTTAGAAAAATTATACCGCGCACACAGGCTGTGTTTCAAACGCATCAAAGACACATCCTCCTCCACTTACCCTCGCTTTGTGCCCTTGGGGGAAATCCCCGCGGCCATCTTTGTCATTAGTCCAAATGATTAGCCAAGCAAAAGAAGTTGGCAACGTAAGCCCCTCAGCCCTCGCTTTTTTGATCGAGTTCGCGAGTGTACAATTCTGTTCACCCCGGGGCCTGAACCGACCCATAATTCTAATTCGCGATGATTGTACATCCGCTACGAAAAGTAAAACCAACATTAATATGGAGAAGTCAACATAAAAGTGTAAGTTTAAAAAACCCGAATGTAAAGCAGTTAGAAATTGTGCTACTAATGCTCATGACGGCACAAACACGTCTCATAAAAGTAAATATGTTTTTGTTTGGTTGGCTCTTGGAAACGTTAACTTGTTCACATAACTTTCCCTGACATCACACTCGTACATTGTAATTGTCGATTTACCTGCTGTAGTAGGATGGCTAACATTCAATGTCTGCGGATGCGTTGTCTTCTAGCCAAGATGTGAAATGCATTATAATTGACTGTAGTGCATATAAAGCACACACAAGTTTTTTTGTTGACTGACAACATAACCGTGGGATGAACGAGTGACAGATTTTCCGGGTAAGAGCGGTCCATTTAAAATGTATTCATTCTTCCCTCGCCCCCTTGCCTTGCAAGTGTCAACTCATCAGACGTCATGATGTCATCAGAAGTGTACACTTAATTTGAGGGCTGAGGGGATAGGGTGTGTCTTTAACAGTGTTTGGACCGCAGACAGAGATTCTAGGATCTGTTTGTTCTCCTTGATGAATCAGAGCCGTACTATATATTTGTGCTCTCGTTTGCTGTGCGATTTGGAGATGTTGGAACTGGGCCATGATAGTTTCTACAAGAAAGTGCAATGGCAAATTTGATCACATTTCTGTAGATATGTGGGCAGAATGTTTGAAATCTTTAGCAGTGAATTTTTCAAACAATAAAATACACAGCGAGTGCCAAACACTAGCTGCACATTCTGAAAGATTGATTGTCCCTTCTGTAAGATTGATTGACCTTCCTGTGAGATAGATTGTCCTTCCTGTGAGATAGATTGTCCTTCCTGTGAGATTGATTGTCCTTCCTGCGAGATTGATTGTTCTTCCTGTGAGATTGATTGTCCTTCCTGCGAGATTGATTGTCCTTCCTGCGAGATTGATTGTTCTTCCTGCGAGACAGATTGTCCTTCCTGCGAGATAGATTGTCCTTCCTGTGAGATAGATTGTCCTTCCTGTGAGATAGATTGTCCTTCCTGCGAGATTGATTGTCCTTCCTGCGAGATTGATTGTCCTTCCTGCGAGATAGATTTTCCTTCCTGCGAGATAGATTGTCCTTCCTGCGAGATAGATTGTCCTTCCTGCTAGATAGATTGTCCTTCCTGCGAGATAGATTGTCCTTCCTGCGAGATTGATTGTCCTTCCTGCGAGATTGATTGTCCTTCCTGCGAGATTGATTGTTCTTCCTGCGAGATTGATTGTCCTTCCTGCGAGATTGAGTGTCCTTCCTGTGAGATTGATTGTTCTTCCTGCGAGATAGATTGTCCATCCTGCGAGATAGATTGTCCTTCCTGCGAGATAGATTGTCCTTCCTGCGAGATTGATTGTCCTTCCTGCGAGATTGATTGTCCTTCCTGCGAGATAGATTGTCCTTCCTGCGAGATTGATTGTCCTTCCTGCGAGATTGATTGTTCTTCCTGCGAGATTGATTGTCCTTCCTGCGAGATTGAGTGTCCTTCCTGTGAGATTGATTGTTCTTCCTGCGAGATAGATTGTCCATCCTGCGAGATAGATTGTCCTTCCTGCGAGATAGATTGTCCTTCCTGCGAGATTGATTGTCCTTCCTGCGAGATTGATTGTCCTTCCTGCGAGATAGATTGTCCTTCCTGCGAGATTGATTGTTCTTCCTGCGAGATAGATTGTCCTTCCTGCAAGATAGATTTTCCTTCCTGCGAGATAGATTGTCCTTCCTGCTAGATAGATTGTCCTTCCTGCCAGATAGATTGTCCTTCCTGCCAGATAGATTGTCCTTCCTGCGAGATTGATTGTTCTTCCTGCGAGATTGATTGTCCTTCCTGCGAGATTGAGTGTCCTTCCTGTGAAATTGATTGTTCTCCCTGCGAGATAGATTGTCCATCCTGCGAGATTGATTGTCCTTCCTGCGAGATTGATTGTCCTTCCTGCGATATAGATTGTCCTTCCTGCGAGATAGATTGTCCTTCCTGCGAGATAGATTGTCCTTCCTGCGAGATATATTGTCCTTTCTGCAAGATAGATTGTCCTTCCTGCGAGATAGATTGTCCTTCCTGCGAGATAGATTGTCCTTCCTGCGAGATATATTGTCCTTCCTGCGAGATTGATTGTCCTTCCTGCGAGATTGATTGTTCTTCCTGCGAGATAGATTGTCCTTCCTGCGAGATAGATTGTCCTTACTGCGAGATAGATTGTCCTTCCTGCGAGATAGATTGTCCTTCCTGCGAGATATATTGTCCTTTCTGCGAGATAGATTGTCCTTCCTGCGAGATTGATTGTCCTTCCTGCGAGATAGATTGTCCGTCCTGCGAGATAGATTGTCCTTCCTGGCAGATAGATTGTCCTTCCTGCGAGATAGATTGTTCTTCCTGCGAGATAGATTGTTCTTCCTGCGAGATAGATTGTCCTTCCTGCGAGATTGATTGTCCTTCCTGCGAGATAGATTGTCCTTCCTGCGAGATATATTGTCCTACCTGCGAGATAGATTGTCCTTTCTGCGAGATTGATTGTCCTTCCTGCGAGATTGATTGTTTTTCCTGCGAGATTGATTGTCCTTCCTGCGAGATTGATTGTTCTTCCTGCGAGATTGTGTGTCCTTCCTGCGAGATAGATTGTCCTTCCTGCGAGATAGATTGTCCTTCCTGCGAGATTGATTGTCCTTCCTGCGAGATTGATTGTCCTTCCTGCGAGATAGATTGTCCTTCCTGCGAGATAGATTGTCCTTCCTGCGAGATTGATTGTCCTTCCTGCAAGATTGATTGTCCTTCCTGCGAGATAGATTGTTCTTCCTGCGAGATTGATTGTCCTTCCTGCGAGATTGAATTTCCTTCCTGCGAGATAGATTGTCCTTCCTGCGAGATAGATTGTCCTTCCTGCGAGATTGATTGTCCTTCCTGCGAGATAGATTGTCCTTCCTGCGAGATAGATTGTCCTTTCAAACTATTGAAAAGTATCTTCAATACTACAGCAGAAGACACATTGTTGTTCAGTGTTTTGTTAATCATGTTCGGTTCTAAATTTACAGAGTAAAAACTCACGGACGATTATTAAAGGGTCAGATAACTGAACAGACAAAGACATGTTCCCACCAGCGCAAGAATATATACCCCTATTTAGGTGAATTCTCCTCCTTACACATCTGAACAGCCAATACAGCTCTGTTGCTAGGCAGAACTTTACTGATATCGGTTCTTCCTCACTTCATCTGACCTCAGACCCCAATTCCTCACTTCTCCCCAACTCACGGCTGTCCTGTTGACTTGTACCAGACTGCGGTCCTTCTCCTTCCCATAGGATCCCTGATGTCTAACAATGACCTATTCTGACAGAATGTAAACGTTTCTACATTCCCCTCTCTCCCTCAGTGACATGAATAAGGACATTTCATATTTTCAAGTTTAGAAGTCAGAACCCATCGATCAATAGTTGATTGTGTTTCTATCTCCTGCCTTGGTGTAGGCTCTGATGTGGTGCTCCTATCACACAGCAATACTGTAGCATACTCATACTGTGAAATATTTTAGATAGGCAACCGGTCTATTTACGTTCGAGCGTGCTTGGCTATTGAATGCGTGATTTGATAAATGGTAGGCTAATATTTGTTGTGTAGCAGGGATAAACCAGTCATGTCCTCCAATATGAACCGGATTCAGACCTACAGTTTATAATACAAGGAGAGACATGTCCTGTAATATGAACAGGATTCAGACCTACAGTATATAATACAAGGAGAGACATGTCCTGTAATATGATCAGGATTCAGACCTACAGTATATAATACAAGGAGAGACATGTCCTCCAATATGAACCGGATTCAGACCTACAGTATATAATACAAGGAGAGACATGTCCTGTAATATGATCAGGATTCAGACCTACAGTATATAATACAAGGAGAGACATGTCCTCCAATATGAACCGGATTCAGACCTACAGTATATAATACAAGGAGAGACATGTCCTGTAATATGATCAGGATTCAGACCTACAGTTTATAATACAAGGAGAGACATGTCCTCCAATATGAACCGGATTCAGACCTACAGTTTATAATACAAGGAGAGACATGTCCTGTAATATGATCAGGATTCAGACCTACAGTATATAATACAAGGAGAGACATGTCCTCCAATATGAACCGGATTCAGACCTACAGTATATAATACAAGGAGAGACATGTCCTGTAATATGATCAGGATTCAGACCTACAGTATATAATACAAGGAGAGACATGTCCTCCAATATGAACCGGATTCAGACCTACAGTATATAATACAAGGAGAGACATGTCCTGTAATATGATCAGGATTCAGACCTACAGTATATAATACAAGGAGAGACATGTCCTGTAATATCATCAGGATT
>NW_026600219.1:989332-999332 GCF_029448725.1 Salvelinus fontinalis
TATACCTCCTACCTGTTAGACAGACTGACTACAGTACACTACCTCTATAACTCCTCTGCTCTCGTCTCTGTAAAACACGGAACTGGATTAGATTAGCTGTTTAGATGGGATGGACCAAAGACAAGGAATGGACTTCGGTTTACACAACATCACGATCCCAGTTGGAAGGATGGATGTTATGTGGTGGACATTCACACACCTGTCAGCAAAACAGAGATGTTTAACCCCCCCCTTCCTTCCTTCTCCTCTCTCTCCCCGGAGAAGATCAGCAAAACAGAGATGTTTAACCCCCCCCCCCCTTCCTTCCTTCTCCTCTCTCTCCCCGGAGAAGATCAGCAAAACAGAGATGTTTAACCCCCCCCCCCCCTTCCTTCCTTCTCCTCTCTCTCCCCGGAGAAGATCAGCAAAACAGAGATGTTTAACTCCCCCCCCTTCCTTCCTTCTCCTCTCTCTCCCAGGAGAAGATCAGCAAAACAGAGATGTTTAACTCCCCCCCTTCCTTCCTTCTCCTCTCTCTCCCCGGAGAAGATCAGCAAAACAGAGATGTTTAACTCCCCCCCTTCCTTCCTTCTCCTCTCTCTCCCCGGAGAAGATCAGCAAAACAGAGATGTTTAACTCCCCCCCTTCCTTCCTTCTCCTCTCTCTCCCCGGAGAAGATCAGCAAAACAGAGATGTTTAACTCCCCCCCCCCCCTTCCTTCCTTCTCCTCTCTCTCCCAGGAGAAGATCAGCAAAACAGAGATGTTTAACTCCCCCCCTTCCTTCCTTCTCCTCTCTCTCCCAGGAGAAGAAGTCAGTACCTAAGTCTGTTTCCCTCAACACGGGTCTCTCCACGGCCATGTCTCTGGGCCTGAGGACCATCTCCCATAGCGACTCCTATACCTGGGCCCAGAACAACAGCAGCAGTAGTAGTGGAGGAGGAGGAGGAGGAGGAGGAGGAGGAGGAGGAGGAGGTAGCCCCCCTGCTAAACCGTTCCTACCTCGGCAGAACTACGGAGGCAGTCTCAGTGCTCTCAACACAGAGAACAGCGCCGTGACCAATAAGATACAGTGTATGACTCAGGTAAAGGTTATATCGTGTCCTATTACTGGTCTAGGATCAGTTTTTAGTTCATAATGAATAAGATACAGTGTATGACTCAGGTAAGGGTTTGGGTTATATCGTATCCTGTTACTGGTCTAGTGCTGGTCTAGGATCAGTTTTTAGCTTTTTAGTTCATAATGAATAATATACAGTGTATGACTCAGGTAAGGTTGTGGGTTATATCGTATCCTATTCTGGTCTAGTGCTGGTCTAGGATCAGTTTTTAGCCTTTTAGTTCATAATGAATAATATACAGTGTATGACTCAGGTAAGGGTGTGGGTTATATCGTATCCTATTCTGGTCTAGTGCTGGTCTAGGATCAGTTTTTAGCTTTTTAGTTCATAATGAATAAGATACCTGTACTCTCGCACACTGACTCGGTACTGGTGCCCCCTGTATATAGCCTCCACACTGACTCGGTACCGGTGCCCCCTGTATATAGCCTCCACACTGACTCGGTACTGGTGCCCCCTGTATATAGCCTCCACACCGACTCGGTACTGGTGCCCCCTGTATATAGCCTCCACACTGACTCGGTACCGGTGCCCCCTGTATATAGCCTCCACATTGACTCTGTACCAGTACCCCTGTATATAGCCTCCACACTGACTCGGTACCGGTGCCCCCTGTATATAGCCTCCACATTGACTCTGTACTGGTGCCCCCTGTATATAGCCTCCACACTGACTCGGTACCGGTGCCCCCTGTATATAGCCTCCACACTGACTCGGTACCGGTGCCCCTGTATATAGCCTCCACATTGACTCTGTACCAGTACCCCTGTATATAGCCTCCACATTGACTCTGTACCAGTACCCCTGTATATAGCCTCCACATTGACTGTACCGGTGCCCCCTGTATATAGCCTCCACACTGACTCGGTACCGGTGCCCCCTGTATATAGCCTCCACACTGACTCGGTACCGGTGCCCCCTGTATATAGCCTCCACACTGACTCGGTACTGGTGCCCCCTGTATATAGCCTCCACACTGACTCGGTACAGGTACCCCCTGTATATAGTCTCCACACTGACTCGGTACCGGTGCCCCCTGTATATAGCCTCCACATTGACTGTACCGGTGCCCCCTGTATATAGCCTCCACACTGACTCGGTACTGGTACCCCCTGTATATAGTCTCCACACTGACTCTGTACTGGTGCCCCCTGTATATAGCCTCCACACTGACTCTGTACTTGTGCCCCCTGTATATAGCCTCCACACTGACTCGGTACTGGTGCCCTCTGTATATAGCCTCCACACTGACTCGGTACTGGTGCCCCCTGTATATAGCCTCCACACTGACTCGGTACTGGTGCCCCCTGTATATAGCCTCCACACTGACTCGGTACCGGTGCCCCGTGTATATAGCCTCCACACCGACTCGGTACTGGTACCCCCTGTATATAGCCTCCACACTGACTTGGTACTGGTGCCCCCTGTATATAGCCTCCACACTGACTTGGTACTGGTGCCCCCTGTATATAGCCTCCACACTGACTTGGTACTGGTGCCCCCTGTATATAGCCTCCACACTTGTATTCAACGCATGTGACAAATAAAGTTGGATTTGATTTGATTGTATGGACAGATCGTAGATCAGCGATGATACTCTGAGATGCTTTGTGGATACGGGCAAAGGGGTACCTTTTCACCTCACATTTTTTTTGTCCAACCCCATACATACTCATGAAGTGTCTCAGTACGAGTGCTGATCTCGTACTGATCTCGTGCTGATCTCGGTTCATGTCGTCTGATTCATCAGGATCCAAAAAGGGACAATTGATTCGGGATCAGCTGACATTACTGTTCTCCTCTCCCGTTGTCCCAGCAGGTCTAATCAGCTGACATTAGTGTCCTTCTTTTCCCAGTTATGTACACCTCCACGAATCTCCCGGACCTTATCGATGGGAAGAAACCTGTCGTATATCGCCAACGAGGTGAGTTCCCATGTCTTACATACTTCACAACGAGGTGAGTTCCCATGTCTTACATACTTCACCACGAGGTGAGTTCCCGTGTTTTACAGTAAATTATGAAACCGTGTGTGTGTGTGTAGTTGACCCTGTCTATCTGTCTGTCTGTCTCTCTCTCTCTCTCTCTCTCTCTCTCTCTCTCTCTCTGTCTCTCTGTCTCTCTCTCTCTCTCTCTCTCCCCTTTCTCTTTCTCTCTCTCTCTCTCTCTCTCTCTCTCTCCCTCTCAGAAGCGTCACATAGAGTTGATAGAGCTGGAGAACGATGGGAAGGGGCTGGGCTTCGGCATTGTAGGGGGTCGATCCTCTGGAGTCCTGGTCAAAACCATCCTACCAAGTGGACCTGCTGGACTGGTATGTCAATCAATCAATCAGTCAATACGATATCAACTTCGTTTGATCACCTAAGTGATATGTGACAAAGTCACACTGCTGGATAATATTGACATGAAACACACCGTAGCATCAAACAGGTTTTGACTTTGCCAGTGTCATCTTCAACCCTGCTGTATACGACAACCATCCACTTGTGATTTGTCTTTAAATTACTGAGTTAGCCTTTAAAAAATGTGACTTGCGACGTCACCATGTCAAAGTAGAACACAAAAATCTGTAAAAGTGATTAAAAAGTGACGTAACATACCTCCCCTCCCAGGACAAGCGTCTGCGCAGCGGGGACCACATCCTGCGTATCGGGGACACAGACCTGGCGGGCATGGGCAACGAGGAAGTGGCTCACGTTCTCCGCAACGCAGGGTCAAGGGTCAAACTGCTCATTGCTAGGGACGTCTCCGTCTCCACGGGAACCAACGACCTTTCCCTCTCCTCGCCCCCACTCCCTCTCCTCGCCCAGCAACAACAGAGGGTGGCCAGGATGGGCAACCAGGTATGTGTGGAGGGGAGTGGTGGGGGATGTTGTTAGTCCATGACAAGTCCTCGGTGATGTGGACGCAGAGAAACTTAGAACTCGTGACTCTCTCTACTGCAGTCCCGTTGATTTGGATCGGGGCGTGTTTCCTCCTCTGCTTCCTAAAGTCAACAATCAACTCCTTTGTTTTGACTTTGACGTTGAGGGAGAGGTTGTTGTCATGGCACCACAATGCCAACTCACTTACCTCCTCCATGTAGGCTGAATCGTCTTTGTTAGTTACAACCGTGGTGTCGTCAACAAACTTGATGATGGAGTTGGTGTCGTGCAGAACCACACAGTCGTACGTGAACAGGGAGAACAGCAGAGGGCCGAGGACACACCCCTGGGGTGGGGCCTGAGGGAGTACAGCAGAGGGCCGAGGACACACCCCTGGGGTGGGGCCTGAGGGAGAACAGCAGAGGGCCAAGGACACACCCCTGGGGTGGGGCCTGAGGGAGAACAGCAGAGGGCCGAGGACACACCCCTGGGGTGGGGCCTGAGGGAGAACAGCAGAGGGCCGAGGACACACCCCGGGGTGGGGGCCTGAGGAAGAACAGCAGAGGGCCGAGGACACACCCCGGGGTGGGGGCCTGAGGGAGAACAGCAGAGGGCCGAGGACACACCCCTGGGGTGGGGCCTGAGGGAGAACAGCAGAGGGCTGAGGACACACCCCTGGGGTGGGGCCTGAGGGAGAACAGCAGAGGGCTGAGGACACACCCCTGGGGTGGGGCCTGAGGGAGAACAGCAGAGGGCTGAGTACACACCCCTGGGGTGGGACCTGAGGGAGAACAGCAGAGGGCCGAGGACACACCCCTGGGGTGGGGGCCTGAGGGAGAACAGCAGAGGGCCGAGGACACACCCCTGGGGTGGGGGCCTGAGGGAGAACAGCAGAGGGCCGAGGACACACCCCTGGGGTGGGGCCTGAGGGAGAACAGCAGAGGGCCGAGGACACACCCCCGGGGTGGGGCCTGAGGGAGAACAGCAGAGGGCCGAGGATACACCCCTGGGGTGGGGCCTGAGGGAGAACAGCAGAGGGCCGAGGACACACCCCTGGGGTGGGGCCTGAGGGAGAACAGCAGAGGGCCGAGGACACACCCCTGGGGGGCCCCTGTGTTAAGAGTCAGTGTGGAGGAGGTGTTGTTGGCAATCCTTACAGCCTGTGGTCTGCCCATCAGGAAGTCGTTAAGAGAGACAGAAAGAGAGAGATTATGAGAGATCAGAAGGCGTACTGTCAGTGGTTTAATCATGTGTATGTATCTATCTGTGGCATTCAGTTGAGGGTAGTTCACCCTTTCCAGAGCTGCTCGTTGTTAAGATAGACAACCCGGCTGGCAGCCTAGTTAGACAACCCGGCTGGCAGTCTATTTAAACAACCCGGCTGGCAGTCTATCTAGACAACCCGGCTGGCAGCCTATTAGACAACCCGGCTGGCAGTCTATTGAAACAACCCGGCTGGCAGTCTATTTAGACAACCCGGCTGGCAGTCTATTTAGACAACCAGGCTGGCTGTCTATTTAGACAACCCGGCTGGCAGTCTATTAGACAACCCGGCTGGCAGTCTATTAGACAACCCGGCTGGCAGTCTATTAGACAACCCGGCTGGCAGTCTAGTAGACAACCCGGCTGGCAGTCTAGTAGACAACCCGGCTGGCAGTCTATTTAGACAACCCGGCTGGCAGTCTATTTAGACAACCCGGCTGGCAGTCTAGTTAGACAACCCGGCTGGCAGCCTATTAGACAACCCGGCTTTCAGCCTATTTAGACAACCCGGCTGGCAGCCTAGCTAGACCACCCGGCTGGCAGCCTATTAGACAACCCGGCTTTCAGTCTATTAGACAACCCGGCTGGCAGTCTATTTAGACAACCCGGCTGGCAGCCTAGTTAGACCACCCGGCTGGCAGCCTATTAGACAACCCGGCTTTCAGCCTATTTAGACAACCCGGCTGGCAGTCTATTTAGACAACCCGGCTGGCAGCCTATTAGACAACCCGGCTGGCAGCCTATCTAGACAACCCGGCTGGCAGTCTATTTAGACAACCCGGCTGGCAGTCTATTGAAACAACCCGGCTGGCAGTCTATTAGACAACCCGGCTGGCAGTCTATTTAGACAACCCGGCTGGCAGTCTATTTAGACAACCCGGCTGGCAGTCTATTGAAACAACCCGGCTGGCAGTCTATTAGACAACCCGGCTGGCAGTCTATTTAGACAACCCGGCTGGCAGTCTATTTAGACAACCCGGCTGGCAGTCTATTGAAACAACCCGGCTGGCAGTCTATTAGACAACCCGGCTGGCAGTCTATTTAGACAACCCGGCTGGCAGTCTATTGAAACAACCCGGCTGGCAGTCTAGTAGACAACCCGGCTGGCAGCCTATTGAAACAACCCGGCTGGCAGTCTATTTAGACAACCCGGCTGGCAGTCTATTGAAACAACCCGGCTGGCAGTCTATTCAGACAACCCGGCTGGCAGTCTATTGAAACAACCCGGCTGGCAGCCTATTTAGACAACCCGGCTGGCAGTCTAGTTAGACAACCCGGCTGGCAGTCTATTAGACAACCCGGCTGGCAGTCTATTAGACAACCCGGCTGGCAGCCTATTAGACAACCCGGCTGGCAGCCTATTAGACAACCCGGCTGGCAGCCTATTAGACAACCCGGCTGGCAGCCTATTAGACAACCCGGCTGGCAGTCTATTAGACAACCCGGCTGGCAGTCTATTAGACAACCCGGCTGGCAGCCTATTAGACAACCCGGCTGGCAGCCTATTAGACAACCCGGCTGGCAGTCTATTAGACAACCCGGCTGGCAGCCTATTAGACAACCCGGCTGGCAGCCTATTAGACAACCCGGCTGGCAGCCTATTAGACAACCCGGCTGGCAGTCTATTAGACAACCCGGCTGGCAGTCTATTAGACAACCCGGCTGGCAGTCTATTAGACAACCCGGCTGGCAGTCTATTAGACAACCCGGCTGGCAGTCTATTAGACAACCCGGCTGGCAGCCTATTAGACAACCCGGCTGGCAGTCTATTAGACAACCCGGCTGGCAGTCTATTAGACAACCCGGCTGGCAGTCTATTAGACAACCCGGCTGGCAGTCTATTAGACAACCCGGCTGGCAGTCTATTAGACAACCCGGCTGGCAGTCTAGTTAGACAACCCGGCTGGCAGTCTAGTTAGACAACCCGGCTGGCAGTCTATTAGACAACCCGGCTGGCAGTCTATTAGACAACCCGGCTGGCAGTCTATTAGACAACCCGGCTGGCAGTCTATTAGACAACCCGACTGGCAGTCTATTTAGACAACCCGGCTGGCAGTCTATTAGACAACCCGGCTGGCAGTCTAGTTGGACAACCCGGCTGGCAGCCTATTAGACAACCCGGCTGGCAGTCTATTAGACAACCCGGCTGGCAGTCTATTAGACAACCCGGCTGGCAGCCTATTAGACAACCCGGCTGGCAGTCTATTAGACAACCCGGCTGGCAGTCTATTAGACAACCCGGCTGGCAGTCTATTTAGACAACCCGGCTGGCAGCCTATTAGACAACCCGGCTGGCAGCCTATTAGACAACCCGGCTGGCAGTCTATTAGACTACCCGGCTGGCAGTCTATTAGACAACCCGGCTGGCAGCCTATTAGACAACCCGGCTGGCAGTCTATTAGACAACCCGGCTGGCAGTCTAGTTGGACAACCCGGCTGGCAGTCTATCAATCAATCAATCAATTTTATTTTATATAGCCCTTCGTACATCAATTAATATCTCGAAGTGCTGTACAGAAACCCAGCCTAAAACCCCAAACAGCTAGAATGCAGGTGTAGAAGCACGGTGGCTAGGAAAAACTCCCTAGAAAGGCCAAAACCTAGGAAGAAACCTAGAGAGGAACCAGGCTATGAGGGGTGGCCAGTCCTCTTCTGGCTGTGCCGGGTGGAGATTATAACAGAACTATGCCAAGATGTTCAAAAATGTTCATAAGTGACAAGCATGGTCAAATAATAATCATGAATAATTTTCAGTTGGCTTTTCATAGCTGATCATTAAGAGTTGAAAAACAACAGGTCTGGGACAGGTGGCGGTTCCATAACCGCAGGCAGAACAGCTGAAACTGGAATAGCAGCAAGGCCAGGCGGACTGGGGACAGCAAGGAGTCTCCACGGGCGGCAGTCCCGACGCATGGTCCTAGGGCCCAGGTCCTCCGAGAGAAAGAAAGAGAGAAGGAGAAAATTAGAGAGAGCCAAGATTTTCAAAATGTTCATAAATGACAAGCATGGTCAAATAATAATCAGGAATAAATCTCAGTTGGCTTTTCATAGCCGATCATTAAGAGTTGAAAACAGCAGGTCTGGGACAGGTAGGGGTTCCATAACCGCAGGCAGAAGAGTTGAAACTGGAATAGCAGCAAGGCCAGGCGGACTGGGGGCAGCAAGGAGTCACCACGGCCGGTAGTCCCGACGTATGGTCCTAGGGCTCAGGTCCTCCGAGAGAAAGAGAGAAGGAGAAAATTAGAGAGAGCCAAGATTTTCAAAATGTTCATAAATGACAAACATGGTCAAATAATAATCAGGAATAAATCTCAGTTGGCTTTTCATAGCCGATCATTAAGAGTTGAAAACAGCAGGTCTGGGACAGGTAGGGGTTTCGTAACCGCAGGCAGAAACAGTTGAAACTGGAATAGCAGCAAGGCCGGGCGGACTGGGGACAGCAAGGTGTCAGCATGCCCGGTAGTCCTGACGTATGGTCCTAGGGCTCAGGTTCTCAGAGAGAAAGAGAGAACGAGAGAATTAGAGAGAGCATACTTAAATTCACACAGGACACTGGATAAGACAGGAGAAGTATTCCAACTGACCCTAGCCCCCCGACACATAAACTACTGCAGCATAAATACTGGAGGCTGAGACAGGAGCGGTCAGGAGACACTGTGGCCCCATCCGAAGAAACCCCCGGACAGGGCCAAACAGGAAGGATATAACCCTGCTGTTTAGTCTAGTTAGACAACCCGGCTGGCGGTCTATTAGACAACCCGGCTGGCAGTCTAGTTAGACAACCCGGCTGGCAGCCTATTAGACAACCCGGCTGGCAGTCTAGTTAGACAACCCGGCTGGCAGTCTATTAGACAACCCGGCTGGCAGTCTATTAGACAACCCGGCTGGCAGTCTATTAGACAACCCGGCTGGCAGTCTAGTTAGACAACCCGGCTGGCAGCCTATTAGACAACCCGGCTGGCAGTCTAGTTAGACAACCCGGCTGGCAGCCTATTAGACAACCCGGCTGGCAGTCTAGTTAGACAACCCGGCTGGCAGTCTATTAGACAACCCGGCTGGCAGTCTATTAGACAACCCGGCTGGCAGCCTATTAGACAACCCGGCTGGCAGCCTATTAGACAACCCGGCTGGCAGCCTAGTTAGTTGTCTGAGCTGCTGTTTATACTCCACTGCAGCTGGATCCGGCTCTGGGGTTTACTTCCTATTTAATTGGCACGGAGCCAGAGGTCAAGGTGCAAAAAGATTGTTGAATTTGTTTTACAGATGAGGAGGTGATAAAGAATATAGGATGCAGAGATGTATTGACTAAATATAGAACTACAGGCCATGAACAAAATATGAAAATAGTTTAATACTATTACTTGCCCAATAGAATTACGTAACCTTGACTGGAGAACAGAGGCAAAACTCAGGGGGAAATGCCCATAGACTCAAGCATCTGTAGTAACAGCATGTTACCTGTAACTAGACTAGACAGAGCAGCCATAGCCTGGCTGGCACGAACCAATAAGAGATGAGAATGCCCAGGGATCCTATCCTGTAACTAGACTAGACAGAGCAGCCATAGCCTGGCTGGCACGAACCAATAAGAGATGAGAAGGCCCAGGGATCCTATCCTGTAACTAGACTAGACAGAGCAGCTCTCCATAATGAAGAGATTAGAACGCCCCAGGGATCCTGTCCTGTAACTAGACTAGACAGAGCAGCTCTCCATATTGAAGAGATTAAAAAACCCCAGGGATCCTGTCCTGTAACTAGACTAGACAGAGCAGCTC
>NW_026600219.1:1006832-1046832 GCF_029448725.1 Salvelinus fontinalis
GTAAATCAACTGTGATTACTGGAAGGTGTTAGAGGTAGTTCTTTACAGGAGGTTAATGTAAATCAACTGTGATTACTGGAAGCCTGTTAGAGGTAGTTCTTTACAGGAGGTTAATGTAAATCAACTCTGATTACTGGAAGCCTGTTAGAGGTAGTTCTTTACAGGAGGTTAATGTAAATCAACTGTGATTACTGGAAGCCTGTTTGAGGTAGTTCTTTACAGGAGGTTAATGTAAATCAACTGTGATTACTGGAAGGATGTTTGAGTTCTTTACAGGAGGTTAATGTAAATCAACTCTGATTACTGGAAGCCTGTTTGAGGTAGTTCTTTACAGGAGGTTAATGTAAATCAACTCTGATTACTGGTAGCCTGTTAGAGGTAGTTCTTTACAGGAGGTTAATGTAAATCAACTCTGATTACTGGAAGGTGTTAGAGGTAGTTCTTTACAGGAGGTTATTGTAAATCAACTCTGATTACTGGAAGCCTGTTTGAGTTCTTTACAGGAGGTTAATTTAAATCAACTGTGATTACTGGAAGGTATTAGAGGTAGTTCTTTACAGGAGGTTAATGTAAATCAACTCTGATTACTGGAAGGTGTTAGAGGTAGTTCTTTACAGGAGGTTAATGTAAATCAACTCTGATTACTGGAAGGTGTTAGAGGTAGTTCTTTACAGGAGGTTAATGTAAATCAACTGTGATTACCGGAAGCCTGTTTGAGGTAGTTCTTTACAGGAGGTTAATGTAAATCAACTCTGGTTACTGGTAGCCTGTTAGAGGTAGTGACAATTCTTTATAGGACGCTGATCTGTGTGTGTGTGTGTGTGTGTGTGTGTGTGTGTGTGTGTGTCTGTGTGTGTGTGTGTGTGTGTGTGTGTGTGTGTGTGTGTGTGTGTGTGTGTGTGTGTGTGTGTGTGTGTGTGTGTGTGTTGAAGGAGGGAAGCTGACTGCAGCAGAGGAAGAGGAGTTGAAGAACAGGTGGCAGGCTGCTCTGGGACCCAGATATCAAGTGGTTGTACGTCTCATACTAATTTATCATATTTACACATTTGATCATATACCAGATTACAGTTTGTAATGACTGACGCAAACGCTTGTTTCCAAAAGTATATCTGTCTGTCTACAAATATTACCTGTACCTCTGGCTTAGTACAGCTATAGAGAGTACACCTATACAGAGTACAGCTATACAGAGTACAGTTATACAGAGTACACCTATACAGAGTACACCTATATAGAGTACAGCTATACAGAGTACAGTTATACAGAGTACACCTATACAGAGTACAGCTATACAGAGTACACCTGTACAGAGTACACCTATACAGAGTACAGCTATACAGAGTACACCTATACAGAGTACACCTATACAGAGTACAGTTATACAGAGTACACCTATACAGAGTACAGCTATACAGAGTACAGCATGAAAGAGTACACCTATACAGAGTACAGCTATACAGAGTGCACCTATACAGAGTACAGTTATACAGAGTACACCTATACAGCTATACAGAGTACACATATACACAGTACACCTATACAGAGTACAGTTATACAGAGTACACCTATACAGAGTACAGTTATACAGAGTACACCTATACAGCTATACAGAGTACACATATACACAGTACACCTATACAGAGTACAGTTATACAGATTACACCTATACAGAGTACAGTTATACAGAGTACACCTATACAGCTATACAGAGTACACATATACACAGTACACCTATACAGAGTACAGTTATACAGAGTACACCTATACAGCTATACAGAGTACACATATACACAGTACACCTATACAGAGTACAGCTATACAGAGTAAACCTATACAGAGTACAGCTATACAGAGTACACCTATACAGAGTACACCTATACAGAGTACAGCTATACAGAGTACAGCTATACAGAGTACAGTTATACAGAGTACAGCTATACAGAGTACACCTATACAGAGTACAGTTATACAGAGTACACCTATACAGAGTACAGCTATACAGAGTACAGCTATACAGAGTACAGCTATACAGAGTACACCTATACAGAGTACAGCTATACAGAGTACACCTATACAGAGTACAGTTATACAGCTATACAGAGTACACCTATACAGAGTACAGTTATACAGAGTACACCTATACAGAGTACAGTTATACAGAGTACACCTATACAGAGTACACCTATACAGAGTACACCTATACAGAGTACAGTTATACACCTATACAGAGTACACCTATACAGAGTACACCTATACAGAGTACAGTTATACAGAGTACACCTATACAGAGTACACCTATACAGAGTACACCTATACAGAGTACAGTTATACAGAGTACACCTATACAGAGTACACCTATACAGAGTACAGTTATACACCTATACAGAGTACACATATACAGAGTACACCTATACAGAGTACAGCTATACAGAGTACACCTATACAGAGTACAGTTATTCAGAGTACACCTATACAGAGTACACCTATACAGAGTACACCTATACCGAGTACAGTTATACAGAGTACACCTATACAGAGTACAGTTATACAGAGTACAGTTATACAGAGTACAGTTATACAGAGTACAGTTATACAGAGTACACCTATACAGAGTGCACCTATACAGAGTACAGCTATACAGAGTACACCTATACAGAGTACAGCTATACAGAGTACACCTATACAGAGTACAGCTATACAGCTATACAGAGTACAGCTATACAGCTATACAGAGTACAGTTATACAGAGTACAGCTATACAGAGTACAGCTATACAGAGTACAGTTATACAGAGTACAGTTATACAGAGTACAGTTATACAGAGTACAGCTATACAGAGTACATCTATACAGAGTACAGTTATACAGAGTACAGTTATACAGAGTACAGCTATACAGAGTACACCTATACAGAGTACAGCTATACAGAGTACACCTATACAGAGTACAGCTATACAGAGTACACCTATACAGAGTACAGCTATACAGAGTACACCTATACAGCTATACAGAGTACACATATACACAGTACACCTATACAGAGTACACCTATACAGAGTACACCTATACAGAGTACAGCTATACAGAGTACACCTATACAGAGTACAGCTATACAGAGTACACCTATACAGAGTACAGCTATACAGAGTACAGTTATACAGAGTACAGCTATACAGAGTACAGTTATACAGAGTACAGTTATACAGAGTACAGCTATACAGAGTACAGTTATACAGAGTACAGTTATACAGAGTACAGCTATACAGAGTACACCTATACAGAGTACAGCTATACAGAGTACAGCTATACAGAGTACAGTTATACAGAGTACACCTATACAGAGTACAGCTATACAGAGTACACCTATACAGCTATACAGAGTACAGTTATACAGAGTACAGTTATACAGAGTACAGTTATACAGAGTACAGTTATACAGAGTACAGCTATACAGAGTACAGCTATACAGAGTAGAGCTATACAGAGTACACCTATACAGCTATACAGAGTACACCTATACAGAGTACACCTATACAGAGTACAGCTATAGAGAGTACACCTATACAGAGTACAGCTATACAGAGTACACCTATACAGAGTACAGCTATACAGAGTACACCTATACAGCTATACAGAGTACAGTTATACAGAGTACACCTATACAGCTATACAGCTATACAGAGTACACCTATACAGCTATACAGAGTACACCTATACAGAGTACACCTATACAGAGTACACCTATAGAGAGTACACCTATACAGAGTACAGCTATACAGAGTACAGCTATACAGAGTACAGCTATACAGCTATACAGAGTACACCTATACATAGTACACCTATACAGAGTACAGCTATAGAGAGTACACCTATACAGAGTACAGCTATACAGAGTACAGCTATACAGAGTACAGCTATACAGAGTACAGCTATACAGAGTACACCTATACAGAGTACAGTTATACAGAGTACACCTATACAGAGTACACCTATACAGAGTACACCTATACAGAGTACAGCTATACAGAGTACACCTATACAGAGTACAGCTATACAGAGTACACCTATACAGAGTACAGCTATACAGAGTACAGTTATACACCTATACAGAGTACACCTATACAGAGTACAGCTATACAGCTATACAGAGTACAGCTATAGAGAGTACACCTATACAGAGTACAGCTATACAGAGTACAGCTATACAGAGTACAGCTATACAGAGTACAGCTATACAGAGTACACCTATACAGAGTACAGTTATACAGAGTACACCTATACAGAGTATACCTATACAGAGTACACCTATACAGAGTACAGCTATACAGAGTACACCTATACAGAGTACAGCTATACAGAGTACACCTATACAGAGTACAGCTATACAGAGTACAGTTATACACCTATACAGAGTACAGCTATACAGAGTACACCTATACAGAGTACAGTTATACAGCTATACAGAGTACACCTATACAGAGTACAGTTATACAGAGTACACCTATACAGAGTACAGCTATACAGAGTACAGCTATACAGAGTACACCTATACAGAGTACAGTTATACAGAGTACACCTATACAGAGTACAGTTATACAGAGTACACCTATACAGAGTACAGCTATACAGAGTACACCTGTACAGAGTACACCTATACAGAGTACAGCTATACAGAGTACACCTATACAGAGTACACCTATACAGAGTACAGTTATACAGAGTACACCTATACAGAGTACAGCTATACAGAGTACAGCATGAAAGAGTACACCTATACAGAGTACAGCTATACAGAGTGCACCTATACAGAGTACAGTTATACAGAGTACACCTATACAGCTATACAGAGTACACATATACACAGTACACCTATACAGAGTACAGTTATACAGAGTACACCTATACAGAGTACAGTTATACAGCTATACAGAGTACACATATACACAGTACACCTATACAGAGTACAGTTATACAGATTACACCTATACAGAGTACAGTTATACAGAGTACACCTATACAGCTATACAGAGTACACATATACACAGTACACCTATACAGAGTACAGTTATACAGAGTACACCTATACAGCTATACAGAGTACACATATACACAGTACACCTATACAGAGTACAGCTATACAGAGTAAACCTATACAGAGTACAGCTATACAGAGTACACCTATACAGAGTACACCTATACAGAGTACAGCTATACAGAGTACAGCTATACAGAGTACAGTTATACAGAGTACAGCTATACAGAGTACACCTATACAGAGTACAGTTATACAGAGTACACCTATACAGAGTACAGCTATACAGAGTACAGCTATACAGAGTACAGCTATACAGAGTACACCTATACAGAGTACAGCTATACAGAGTACACCTATACAGAGTACAGTTATACAGCTATACAGAGTACACCTATACAGAGTACAGTTATACAGAGTACACCTATACAGAGTACAGTTATACAGAGTACACCTATACAGAGTACACCTATACAGAGTACACCTATACAGAGTACAGTTATACACCTATACAGAGTACACCTATACAGAGTACACCTATACAGAGTACAGTTATACAGAGTACACCTATACAGAGTACACCTATACAGAGTACACCTATACAGAGTACAGTTATACAGAGTACACCTATACAGAGTACACCTATACAGAGTACAGTTATACACCTATACAGAGTACACATATACAGAGTACACCTATACAGAGTACAGCTATACAGAGTACACCTATACAGAGTACAGTTATTCAGAGTACACCTATACAGAGTACACCTATACAGAGTACACCTATACCGAGTACAGTTATACAGAGTACACCTATACAGAGTACAGTTATACAGAGTACAGTTATACAGAGTACAGTTATACAGAGTACAGTTATACAGAGTACACCTATACAGAGTGCACCTATACAGAGTACAGCTATACAGAGTACACCTATACAGAGTACAGCTATACAGAGTACACCTATACAGAGTACAGCTATACAGCTATACAGAGTACAGCTATACAGCTATACAGAGTACAGTTATACAGAGTACAGCTATACAGAGTACAGCTATACAGAGTACAGTTATACAGAGTACAGTTATACAGAGTACAGTTATACAGAGTACAGCTATACAGAGTACATCTATACAGAGTACAGTTATACAGAGTACAGTTATACAGAGTACAGCTATACAGAGTACACCTATACAGAGTACAGCTATACAGAGTACACCTATACAGCTATACAGAGTACACATATACACAGTACACCTATACAGAGTACACCTATACAGAGTACACCTATACAGAGTACAGCTATACAGAGTACACCTATACAGAGTACAGCTATACAGAGTACACCTATACAGAGTACAGCTATACAGAGTACAGTTATACAGAGTACAGCTATACAGAGTACAGTTATACAGAGTACAGTTATACAGAGTACAGCTATACAGAGTACAGTTATACAGAGTACAGTTATACAGAGTACAGCTATACAGAGTACACCTATACAGAGTACAGCTATACAGAGTACAGCTATACAGAGTACAGTTATACAGAGTACACCTATACAGAGTACAGCTATACAGAGTACACCTATACAGCTATACAGAGTACAGTTATACAGAGTACAGTTATACAGAGTACAGTTATACAGAGTACAGCTATACAGAGTACAGCTATACAGAGTAGAGCTATACAGAGTACACCTATACAGCTATACAGAGTACACCTATACAGAGTACACCTATACAGAGTACAGCTATAGAGAGTACACCTATACAGAGTACAGCTATACAGAGTACACCTATACAGAGTACAGCTATACAGAGTACACCTATACAGCTATACAGAGTACAGTTATACAGAGTACACCTATACAGCTATACAGCTATACAGAGTACACCTATACAGCTATACAGAGTACACCTATACAGAGTACACCTATACAGAGTACACCTATAGAGAGTACACCTATACAGAGTACAGCTATACAGAGTACAGCTATACAGAGTACAGCTATACAGCTATACAGAGTACACCTATACATAGTACACCTATACAGAGTACAGCTATAGAGAGTACACCTATACAGAGTACAGCTATACAGAGTACAGCTATACAGAGTACAGCTATACAGAGTACAGCTATACAGAGTACACCTATACAGAGTACAGTTATACAGAGTACACCTATACAGAGTACACCTATACAGAGTACACCTATACAGAGTACAGCTATACAGAGTACACCTATACAGAGTACAGCTATACAGAGTACACCTATACAGAGTACAGCTATACAGAGTACAGTTATACACCTATACAGAGTACACCTATACAGAGTACAGCTATACAGCTATACAGAGTACAGCTATAGAGAGTACACCTATACAGAGTACAGCTATACAGAGTACAGCTATACAGAGTACAGCTATACAGAGTACAGCTATACAGAGTACACCTATACAGAGTACAGTTATACAGAGTACACCTATACAGAGTATACCTATACAGAGTACACCTATACAGAGTACAGCTATACAGAGTACACCTATACAGAGTACAGCTATACAGAGTACACCTATACAGAGTACAGCTATACAGAGTACAGTTATACACCTATACAGAGTACAGCTATACAGAGTACACCTATACAGAGTACAGTTATACAGCTATACAGAGTACACCTATACAGAGTACAGTTATACAGAGTACACCTATACAGAGTACAGCTATACAGAGTACAGCTATACAGAGTACACCTATACAGAGTACAGTTATACAGAGTACACCTATACAGAGTACACCTATACACAGTACACCTATACAGAGTACAGCTATACAGAGTACACCTATACACAGTACACCTATACAGAGTACACCTATACACAGTACACCTATACAGAGTACAGCTATACAGAGTACACCTATACACAGTACACCTATACAGAGTACACCTATACACAGTACACCTATACAGAGTACAGCTATACAGAGTACAGCTATACAGAGTACACCTATACAGAGTACACCTATACAGAGTACAGCTATACAGAGTACACCTATACAGAGTACACCTATACAGAGTACACCTATACAGAGTACACCTATACAGAGTACAGTTATACACCTATACAGAGTACAGCTATACAGAGTACAGCTATACAGAGTACACCTATACAGAGTACAGCTATACAGAGTACACCTATACAGAGTACACCTATACAGAGTACAGCTATACAGAGTACAGCTATACAGAGTACAGCTATACAGAGTACACCTGTACAGAGTACACCTATACAGAGTACACCTATACAGAGTACACCTGTACAGAGTACACCTATAGAGTGTTATTAACCCCTACTATCCCTCACCTTCCTAGGTGTGTCTATACAGAGGTATTAACCCCTCCTATCCCTCACCTTCCCAGGTGTGTCAGCTAGAGAGGTTCAGTGAGACCAGTGGTCTGGGCATCAGCATGGAGGCCAGGGCAGGACACCACTACCTGTGCTCCGTCTTACCTGAGGGGCCCGTTGGACAGAGCAGGAAGATACACACTGGAGACCAGATACTGGAGGTGGGACGGACTCATTGACTTCCATGCATTCAGTTGTTTTATTTATTTTTTATTTCACCTTTATTTAACCAGGTAGGCCAGTTGAGAACAAGTTCTCATTTACAACTGCGACCTGGCCAAGATAAAGCAAATCAATTCGACACATACAACAACACAGAGTTACACATGGAGTAAAACAAACATACAGTCAATAATACAGTAGAAAAAATCTATATGCAGTGTGTACAAATGAGGTGAGATAAGGGAGGTAAGGCAATAAATAGGCCATGGTGGCGAAGTAATTACAATATAACAATTAAACACTGGAGTGATAGATGTGCAGAAGATGATCATTCATTCGTTCGTTGGTGTGTTCATTTGGTAATTTATTTATTCATTTGTTCATTCATTGGTTTGTTCGTTCATCCATTCATTAATTTGTTTATTGGTGTGTTCATTCGGTAATTTATTTATTCATTCGTTCATTCTTTGGTTTGTTCGTTCATCCATTTGTTCGTTGGTGTGTTCATTCGGTAATTTATTTATTCATTCGTTCATTCTTTGGTTTGTTCGTTCATCCATTCATTAATTTGTTTATTGGTGTGTTCATTCGGTAATTTATTTATTCATTCGTTCATTCTTTGGTTTGTTCGTTCATCCATTTGTTCGTTGGTGTGTTCATTTGGTAATTTATTTATTCATTAGTTCATTCTTTGGTTTGTTCGTTCATCCATTCATTCATTTGTTCATTGGTGTGTTCATTCTGTAATTTATTTATTAATTTGTTCATTCATTGGTTTGTTCGTTCATCCATTTGTTAATTTGTTCGTTGGTGTGTTCATTCGTTAATTTATTTATTCATTAGTTCATTCTTTGGTTTGTTTGTTCATCCATTCATTCATTTGTTCATTGGTGTGTTCATTCTGTAATTTATTAATTAATTTGTTCATTCATTGGTTTGTTCGTTCATCCATTCATTCATTTGTTCGTTGGTGTGTTCATTCGTTAATTTATTCATTCATTTGTTCATTCATTTGGTTTGTTAATTAATGCCTTTGTTCTTTAATTCATTGCTTTGTTCATTCTTTTATTAATTTGTTTATTCGTTCATGTATTCATCCATCCACCCATCAGATGGAATATTGACCCTGTTAATGCTATGATGTAGCTACATACAGTCCATTCAACATGCTGACCAGACTAGCTTCTCTCCTCTCCCAGGCGAATGGCATCCCTCTGATAGGAGAGACTCACAGAGAGGTGATCAGCATTCTGAGAGAGCTGCCTCTGTGTGTTTGTATGGTGTGCTGCCGCGTCGTAACCCCACAGCTACGGGACAGTGACCACGACGATGACGATGATGATGATGATGTACAGCTCCCCATCAAAGAGCTAGTGGCTGAGTTCAATGATAAGGTAGAGAGGGATGGGGAGGAGGGATGGAGGGGGATGGGGTGATGGAGGGGGATGGGGAAATGGAGGGGAGATAGATGGAGGGGAGATGGAGATGGAGGGATGGGGAGGAGGGATGGAGGGGGATGGGGTGATGGAGGGCAGATGGAGGGGAGATGGGGTGATGGAGGGGGGATGGAGGGATGGGGAAATGGAGGGATGGGGAGATGGAGGGGAGATAGATGGAGGGGAGATGGAGATGGAGGGATGGGGAGATGGAGAGATGGGGAGGTGGAGGGATGGGGAGGTGGAGGGATATGGAAATGGGGTTATGGGGAGATGGAGGGATATGGAGATGGGGGTATGGGGAGATGGAGGGATATGGAGATGGGGGTATGGGGAGATGGAGGGATATGGAGATGGAGGGAAATGGAGATGGAGGGATGGGGAGATGGAGGGATGGGGAGATGGGGAGATGGAGGGATGGGGAGATGGTGGGATGGAGGGATGGGGAGATGGAGGGATGGGGGGATGGGGAGATGGAGGGCTAGGGAGGGATGGGGAGATGGAGGGATGGGGAGATGGAGGGCTAGGGAGGGATGGAGAGATAGAGAGATAGAGGGATGGGGAGATGGAGAGATGGAGGGATGGGGAGATGGAGGGATGGAGTGATGGGGAGATGGTGGGATGGAGGGATGGGGAGATAGAGGGATGGGGAGATGGAGGGATGGGGAGATGGAGAGATGGGGAGATGGAGGGATGGGGGGATGGGGAGATGGAGGGCTAGGGAGGGATGGGGAGATGGAGGGATGGGGATATGGAAATGGGGAGATGGAGATGGAGGGCTAGGGAGGGATGGAGAGATAGAGGGATATGGAGATGGGGGAATGGAGATGGGGGGATGGGGAGATGGAGGGAAATGGAGATAGAGGGAGGGGAGATGGAAGGGAGATGGAGGGATGGAGAGATAGAGGGATGGGGAGATGGAGGGATGGGGAGATGGAGGGGGGATGGAGGGTTGGAGCGGTGGACGTATGGAGAGAGATGGAGGGATAGAGATGGGGAAATGGAGGGATGTGGAGATGGAGGGATCGGGAGATGGAGGGATCGGGAGATGGAGGGATCGGGAGATGGAGGGATATGGAGATGGAGGGATGGGGATATGGAGGGATGGGGATATGGAGGGATGGGATGGGAGGTGGAGGGATATGGAGATGGAGGAATGGGGAGGTGGAGGGATATGGAGATGGAGGGATGGGGAGATGAAGAGATAGAGGGATGGGGAGATGGAGGGCTAGGGAGGGATGGAGAGATAGAGGGATGGGGAGATGGAGGGATGGGGGGATGGAGAGATAGAGGGATGGGGAGATGGAGGGGAATGGTGGGATGGAGGGATGGGGAGATGGAGGGGTAGAGATGGGGAAATGGAGGGATGGGGAGATGGAGGGGTGGAGCGGTGGACGTATGGAGAGAGATGGAGGGATAGAGGGATGGGAAGGAAGTGTACACTCTTTCACTCCACTCGTGGATGTACCTGTAGCAGAGTTTCATCATTGTATTAAAGAAAACACAAGGAACATTTACTAAATGTCAAATGTAATATATTAAAGGAATAAAATGGTGTTAGAGATATCGGTGGGGTCAATCCAATCCCTTTGAACCCATTAGGCGGAGGGATCAAGTGTACACTATTTCTGGGAGAAGAGTGGAAAGATGGTCAATCAGACTGCAGCCGGGGTGTCATATGAGATGTCCTCTAACTCTCTCTCTCTCTCTCCTCTCCCAGTCCCAGCATGACCAGCCCTGCTGTCTACTTCCTGGTTGTAACAACATGGATTGTGGGAGTCGTGGTTTTAATAAGCCTGTGTCTCCTCCTCTGGCCATGTGGGAGAGAGACAGTCAGGTGATAGAGCTGGTGAAGGGAGAGGAAGGCCTGGGATTCAGCATCCTAGACTACCAGGTAAGACTGTGGTGCATCTCAATGGTCTAACGTAGCTTCCTATTCTCCTCTCTTGTCAACTGGTTTGGATCCCTAGTAATGTAGACCAGGAGACGAGGAGAGGATGGTGGGCCAAAGAGTGGATCCTTTGGAATGACAATATAAAAAAAGATGAACTGAGAGGAAAAACAATTGTAGTCTCTCCGAAATACTGGATTTCCCTTTCGGGAGGACATGACCCATGAACTGCTGTTCACATGTTCCTTATGTTGTCCCTCTCCAGGACCCAGAGGACGCCTCTAAGACTGTTCTGGTGATCCGCTCCCTGGTCCCCGGTGGCGTGGCCGACTCAGACGGTCGCCTGCTGCCCGGTGACCGGCTCATGTCCGTCAACGACGTGGACCTGGTCAGATCAACGCTGGAGCGCGCCGTGCACGTCCTCAAAACCACCGGCTACGGGGCCGTGCGCATCGGCGTGGCCAAGCCGCTACCGGTACGACAGTAACCCAAAACACTCTAACACTGTAACACTGTAACACTGTATACTGGAGCTACAACACCCTCCTCCTGTATACTGGAGCTACAACACCCTCCTCCTGTATACTGGAGCTACAACACCCTCCTCCTGTATACTGGAGCTACAATAGGGATCCACCCTCCTCCTGTATACTGGAGCTACAACAGGGGTGGCCCAACTTCCTCCTGTATACTGGAGCTACAACACCCTCCTCCTGTATACTGGAGCTACAACACCCTCCTCCTGTATACTGGAGCTACAATAGGGATCCACCCTCCTCCTGTATACTGGAGCTACAACACCCTCCTCCTGTATACTGGAGCTACAACAGGGGTGACCCACCCTCCTCCTGTATACTAGGGGTGGCCCACCCTCCTCCTGTATATTAGGGGTGGCCCACCCTCCTCCTGTATATTAGGGGTGGCCCACCCTCCTCCTGTATATTAGGGGTGGTCCACCCTCCTCCTGTATACTGGAGCTACAACAGGGGTGGTACACCCTCCTCCTGGAGCTACAATAGGGATCCACCCTCCTCCTGGAGCTACAATAGGGATCCACCCTCCTCCTGTATACTGGAGCTACAACAGGGGTGGGGTGGTCCACCCTCCTCCTGGAGCTACAACAGGGGTGGCCCACCCTCCTCCTGTATATTAGGGGTGGCCCACCCTCCTCCTGTATATTAGGGGTGGCCCACCCTCCTCCTGTATATTAGGGGTGACCCACCCTCCTCCTGTATACTAGGGGTGGTCCACCCTCCTCCTGTATACTAGGGGTGGCCCGCCCTCCTCCTGTATACTAGGGGTGGTCCACCCTCCTCCTGTATACTAGGGGTGGCCCGCCCTCCTCCTGTATATTAGGGGTGACCCACCCTCCTCCTGTATACTAGGGGTGACCCACCCTCCTCCTGTATATTAGGGGTGGCCCACCCTCCTCCTGTATACTAGGGGTGGCCCACCCTCCTCCTGTATACTAGGGGTGACCCACCCTCCTCCTGTATACTAGGGGTGGCCCGCCCTCCTCCTGTATATTAGGGGTGGCCCACCCTCCTCCTGTATACTAGGGGTGGCCCACCCTCCTCCTGTATACTAGGGGTGGCCCACCCTCCTCCTGTATATTAGGGGTGGCCCGCCCTCCTCCTGTATACTAGGGGTGACCCACCCTCCTCCTGTATATTAGGGGTGGCCCGCCCTCCTCCTGTATACTAGGGGTGACCCACCCTCCTCCTGTATATTAGGGGTGGCCCACCCTCCTCCTGTATACTAGGGGTGGCCCACCCTCCTCCTGTATATTAGGGGTGACCCACCCTCCTCCTGTATACTAGGGGTGACCCACCCTCCTCCTGTATACTAGGGGTGACCCACCCTCCTCCTGTATACTAGGGGTGGCCCACCCTCCTCCTGTATACTAGGGGTGGCCCCTCCTGTATACACAGTCAATACATGTAGTTTACCACCATAACACAGTCAATACATGTAGTTTACCACCATAACACAGTCAATACATGTAGTTTACCACCATAACACAGTCAATACATGTAGTTTACCACCATAACACAGTCAATACATGTAGTTTACCACCATAACACAGTCAATACATGTAGTTTACCACCATAACACAGTCAATACATGTAGTTTACCACCATAACACAGTCAATACATGTAGTTTATATCTACCACCATAACACAGTCAATACATGTAGTTTACCACCATAACACAGTCAATACATGTAGTTTATATCAACCACCATAACACAGTCAATACATGTAGTTTACCACCATAACACAGTCAATACATGTAGTTTATATCTGACCACAGTGTGTTGTAACTCTTGTTGTCGCCTGTGTCTTAGTAACAGTAGGGCAGCAGAGAGAGCCTCTTGTTACAAACCTGCTGAATTTTTCATGATGTTGAGAAATGAACACAATGCCTGACCACACTACTAGAGAGAGAAAGGGGAGGAGAGAGAGAGAGAGTTGGAGAGAGACTAGAAAGAGAGAAAGAAAGGGAGGTGAAAGAGAGAGATAGAGAGTGTCCAATTCTCCCATTCACAACCACTCTCTATACCCTGTTAGTTTCGATGCTAATTAGGTCAGACCAGAACTCTATCGGGTCTATATTCCTCTCCGTTTCCCACAGACCCTCTCCACCTCTGACCCTCCACCTTTGACCTTTCACGTATCCCTCAGATCGAGTGTTGTGTCCTGGAGTCCATCCCGGAGTCATCGAGGTCGTCGAGAGACGAGACCCAGTCGTTATCGAGAGACGAGAAGGATACTCTCTACTCAGCTGGGACGCTAGCCTCGTCCTCACAGCAGGCACATGCTAACAGCTACGGCTCACAGCAGAGGAACAGCGAACCGTGCGGCACACTGAAGGTAAGAAGCCTTCCTAACAGTCAAGTGACATCAACACCTCAGGGTTAGCTTCGCTAGTCTACTGTAAGGACCGAAATAACTTGGAACGAGAAGCAGTGCTCACAATGCTAACTCTAGAAAGTACGTGTTGCTCTATTAGTGTAACGAAGAACCCGAAATCATGTGGGAATGATAACAAACTAAAGAGAAAAACAAGACACAGTGTTTATATGCTAAAGCAACAGGGGTTATATGCTAAAGCAACAGTGTTTATATGCTAAAGCAACAGTGTTTATATGCTAAAGCAACAGTGTTTATATGCTAAAGCAACAGTGGTTATATGCTAAAGCAACAGTGTTTATATGCTAAAGCAACAGTGGTTATATGCTAAAGCAACAGTGGTTATATGCTAAAGCAACAGTGTTTATATGCTAAAGCAACAGTGGTTATATGCTAAAGCAACAGTGTTTATATGCTAAAGCAACAGTGGTTATATGCTAAAGCAACAGTGGTTATATGCTAAAGCAACAGTGTTTATATGCTAAAGCAACAGTGTTTATATGCTAAAGCAACAGTGTTTATATGCTAAAGCAACAGTGGTTATATGCTAAAGCAACAGTGTTTATATGCTAAAGCAACAGTGTTTATATGCTAAAGCAACAGTGTTTATATGCTAAAGCAACATTGGTTATATTCTAAAGCAACAGTGGTTATATGCTAAAGCAACAGTGTTTATATGCTAAAGCAAGCTAAAGCAACAGTGTTTATATGCTAAAGCAACAGTGGTTATATGCTAAAGCAACGGTGACAGTGGTGATATGCTAAAGCAACAGGGGTTATATGCTAAAGCAACAGTGTTTATATGCTAAAGCAACAGTGTTTATATGCTAAAGCAACAGTGTTTATATGCTAAAGCAACAGTGGTTATATGCTAAAGCAACAGTGTTTATATGCTAAAGCAACAGTGTTTATATGCTAAAGCAACAGTGTTTATATGCTAAAGCAACAGTGTTTATATGCTAAAGCAACAGTGTTTATATGCTAAAGCAACAGTGGTTATATGCTAAAGCAACAGTGGTTATATGCTAAAGCAACAGTGTTTATATGCTAAAGCAACAGTGTTTATATGCTAAAGCAACAGTGTTTATATGCTAAAGCAACAGTGTTTATATGCTAAAGCAACAGTGTTTATATGCTAAAGCAACAGTGTTTATATGCTAAAGCAACAGTGGTTATATGCTAAAGCAACAGTGGCTATATGCTAAAGCAACAGTGTTTATATGCTAAAGCAACAGTGTTTATTTGCTAAAGCAACAGTGTTTATATGCTAAAGCAACAGTGTTTATATGCTAAAGCAACAGTGTTTATATGCTAAAGCAACAGGGGTTATATGTATCGGTTCCTGTATCATACTGACCTGTAGATACATCACTGTTCCCTCTATAGGTTCCTGTACTGACCTGTAGATACATCACTGTTCCCTCTATAGGTTCCTGTATCATACTGACCTGTAGATACATCACTGTTCCCTCTATAGGTTCCTGTATCATACTGACCTGTAGATACATCACTGTTCCCTCTATAGGTTCCTGTATCATACTGACCTGTAGATACATCACTGTTCCCTCTATAGGTTCCTGTATCATACTGACCTGTAGATACATCACTGTTCCCTCTATAGGTTCCTGTATCATAATGACCTGTAGATACATCACTGTTCCCTCTATAGGTTCCTGTATCATACTGACCTGTAGATACATCACTGTTCCCTCTATAGGTTCCTGTATCATACTGACCTGTAGATACATCACTGTTCCCTCTATAGGTTCCTGTACTGACCTGTAGATACATCACTGTTCCCTCTATAGGTTCCTGTATCATACTGACCTGTAGATACATCACTGTTCCCTCTATAGGTTCCTGTATCATACTGACCTGTAGATACATCACTGTTCCCTCTATAGGTTCCTGTATCATAATGACCTGTAGATACATCACTGTTCCCTCTATAGGTTCCTGTATCATACTGACCTGTAGATACATCACTGTTCCCTCTATAGGTTCCTGTATCATACTGACCTGTAGATACATCACTGTTTCCTCTATAGGTTCCTGTATCATACTGACCTGTAGATACATCACTGTTCCCTCTATAGGTTCCTGTATCATACTGACCTGTAGATACATCACTGTTCCCTCTATAGGTTCCTGTACTGACCTGTAGATACATCACTGTTCCCTCTATAGGTTCCTGTACTGACCTGTAGATACATCACTGTTCCTTCTATAGGTTCCTGTATCATAATGACCTGTAGATACATCACTGTTCCCTCTATAGGTTCCTGTATCATACTGACCTGTAGATACATCACTGTTCCCTCTATAGGTTCCTGTACTGACCTGTAGATACATCACTGTTCCCTCTATAGGTTCCTGTACTGACCTGTAGATACATCACTGTTCCCTCTATAGGTTCCTGTATCATAATGACCTGTAGATACATCACTGTTCCCTCTATAGGTTCCTGTATCATACTGACCTGTAGATACATCACTGTTCCCTCTATAGGTTCCTGTATCATACTGACCTGTAGATACATCACTGTTCCCTCTATAGGTTCCTGTATCATACTGACCTGTAGATACATCACTGTTCCCTCTATAGGTTCCTGTATCATACTGACCTGTAGATACATCACTGTTCCCTCTATAGGTTCCTGTATCATACTGACCTGTAGATACATCACTGTTCCCTCTATAGGTTCCTGTATCATAATGACCTGTAGATACATCACTGTTCCCTCTATAGGTTCCTGTATCATACTGACCTGTAGATACATCACTGTTCCCTCTATAGGTTCCTGTATCATACTGACCTGTAGATACATCACTGTTCCCTCTATAGGTTCCTGTACTGACCTGTAGATACATCACTGTTCCCTCTATAGGTTCCTGTATCATACTGACCTGTAGATACATCACTGTTCCCTCTATAGGTTCCTGTATCATACTGACCTGTAGATACATCACTGTTCCCTCTATAGGTTCCTGTATCATACTGACCTGTAGATACATCACTGTTCCCTCTATAGGTTCCTGTATCATACTGACCTGTAGATACATCACTGTTCCCTCTATAGGTTCCTGTACTGACCTGTAGATACATCACTGTTCCCTCTATAGGTTCCTGTATCATACTGACCTGTAGATACATCACTGTTCCCTCTATAGGTTCCTGTATCATACTGACCTGTAGATACATCACTGTTCCCTCTATAGGTTCCTGTATCATACTGACCTGTAGATACATCACTGTTCCCTCTATAGGTTCCTGTATCATACTGACCTGTAGATACATCACTGTTCCCTCTATAGGTTCCTGTACTGACCTGTAGATACATCACTGTTCCCTCTATAGGTTCCTGTATCATACTGACCTGTAGATACATCACTGTTCCCTCTATAGGTTCCTGTATCATACTGACCTGTAGATACATCACTGTTCCCTCTATAGGTTCCTGTATCATACTGACCTGTAGATACATCACTGTTCCCTCTATAGGTTCCTGTATCATACTGACCTGTAGATACATCACTGTTCCCTCTATAGGTTCCTGTATCATACTGACCTGTAGATACATCACTGTTCCCTCTATAGGTTCCTGTATCATACTGACCTGTAGATACATCACTGTTCCCTCTATAGGTTCCTGTATCATACTGACCTGTAGATACATCACTGTTCCCTCTATAGGTTCCTGTACTGACCTGTAGATACATCACTGTTCCCTCTATAGGTTCCTGTATCATACTGACCTGTAGATACATCACTGTTCCCTCTATAGGTTCCTGTATCATACTGACCTGTAGATACATCACTGTTCCCTCTATAGGTTCCTGTATCATACTGACCTGTAGATACATCACTGTTCCCTCTATAGGTTCCTGTATCATACTGACCTGTAGATACATCACTGTTCCCTCTATAGGTTCCTGTATCATACTGACCTGTAGATACATCACTGTTCCCTCTATAGGTTCCTGTATCATACTGACCTGTAGATACATCACTGTTCCCTCTATAGGTTCCTGTACTGACCTGTAGATACATCACTGTTCCCTCTATAGGTTCCTGTATCATACTGACCTGTAGATACATCACTGTTCCCTCTATAGGTTCCTGTATCATACTGACCTGTAGATACATCACTGTTCCCTCTATAGGTTCCTGTATCATACTGACCTGTAGATACATCACTGTTCCCTCTATAGGTTCCTGTATCATACTGACCTGTAGATACATCACTGTTCCCTCTATAGGTTCCTGTATCATACTGACCTGTAGATACATCACTGTTCCCTCTATAGGTTCCTGTATCATACTGACCTGTAGATACATCACTGTTCCCTCTATAGGTTCCTGTACTGACCTGTAGATACATCACTGTTCCCTCTATAGGTTCCTGTACTGACCTGTAGATCCATCACTGTTCCCTCTATAGGTTCCTGTACTGACCTGTAGATACATCACTGTTCCCTCTATAGGTTCCTGTACTGACCTGTAGATACATCACTGTTCCCTCTATAGGTTCCTGTATCATACTGACCTGTAGATACATCACTGTTCCCTCTATAGGTTCCTGTACTGACCTGTAGATACATCACTGTTCCCTCTATAGGTTCCTGTACTGACCTGTAGATACATCACTGTTCCCTCTATAGGTTCCTGTACTGACCTGTAGATACATCACTGTTCCCTCTATAGGTTCCTGTATCATACTGACCTGTAGATACATCACTGTTCCCTCTATAGGTTCCTGTATCATACTGACCTGTAGATACATCACTGTTCCCTCTATAGGTTCCTGTATCATACTGACCTGTAGATACATCACTGTTCCCTCTATAGGTTCCTGTATCATACTGACCTGTAGATACATCACTGTTCCCTCTATAGGTTCCTGTATCATACTGACCAGTAGATACATCACTGTTCCCTCTATAGGTTCCTGTATCATACTGACCTGTAGATACATCACTGTTCCCTCTATAGGTTCCTGTATCATACTGACCTGTAGATACATCACTGTTCCCTCTATAGGTTCCTGTACTGACCTGTAGATACATCACTGTTCCCTCTATAGGTTCCTGTACTGACCTGTAGATACATCACTGTTCCCTCTATAGGTTCCTGTATCATACTGACCTGTAGATACATCACTGTTCCCTCTATAGGTTCCTGTACTGACCTGTAGATACATCACTGTTCCCTCTATAGGTTCCTGTACTGACCTGTAGATACATCACTGTTCCCTCTATAGGTTCCTGTACTGACCTGTAGATACATCACTGTTCCCTCTATAGGTTCCTGTATCATACTGACCTGTAGATACATCACTGTTCCCTCTATAGGTTCCTGTATCATACTGACCTGTAGATACATCACTGTTCCCTCTATAGGTTCCTGTACTGACCTGTAGATACATCACTGTTCCCTCTATAGGTTCCTGTACTGACCTGTAGATACATCACTGTTCCCTCTATAGGTTCCTGTATCATACTGACCTGTAGATACATCACTGTTCCCTCTATAGGTTCCTGTATCATACTGACCTGTAGATACATCACTGTTCCCTCTATAGGTTCCTGTATCATACTGACCTGTAGATACATCACTGTTCCCTCTATAGGTTCCTGTATCATACTGACCTGTAGATACATAACTGTTCCCTCTATAGGTTCCTGTATCATACTGACCTGTAGATACATCACTGTTCCCTCTATAGGTTCCTGTATCATACTGACCTGTAGATACATCACTGTTCCCTCTATAGGTTCCTGTATCATACTGACCTGTAGATACATCACTGTTCCCTCTATAGGTTCCTGTATCATACTGACCTGTAGATACATCACTGTTCCCTCTATAGGTTCCTGTATCATACTGACCTGTAGATACATCACTGTTCCCTCTATAGGTTCCTGTACTGACCTGTAGATACATCACTGTTCCCTCTATAGGTTCCTGTACTGACCTGTAGATACATCACTGTTCCCTCTATAGGTTCCTGTATCATACTGACCTGTAGATACATCACTGTTCCCTCTATAGGTTCCTGTATCATACTGACCTGTAGATACATCACTGTTCCCTCTATAGGTTCCTGTATCATACTGACCTGTAGATACATCACTGTTCCCTCTATAGGTTCCTGTATCATACTGACCTGTAGATACATCACTGTTCCCTCTATAGGTTCCTGTATCATACTGACCTGTAGATACATCACTGTTCCCTCTATAGGTTCCTGTACTGACCTGTAGATACATCACTGTTCCCTCTATAGGTTCCTGTATCATACTGACCTGTAGATACATCACTGTTCCCTCTATAGGTTCCTGTACTGACCTGTAGATACATCACTGTTCCCTCTATAGGTTCCTGTACTGACCTGTAGATACATCACTGTTCCCTCTATAGGTTCCTGTACTGACCTGTAGATACATCACTGTTCCCTCTATAGGTTCCTGTATCATACTGACCTGTAGATACATCACTGTTCCCTCTATAGGTTCCTGTATCATACTGACCTGTAGATACATCACTGTTCCCTCTATAGGTTCCTGTATCATACTGACCTGTAGATACATCACTGTTCCCTCTATAGGTTCCTGTATCATACTGACCTGTAGATACATCACTGTTCCCTCTATAGGTTCCTGTATCATACTGACCTGTAGATACATCACTGTTCCCTCTATAGGTTCCTGTATCATACTGACCTGTAGATACATCACTGTTCCCTCTATAGGTTCCTGTATCATACTGACCTGTAGATCCATCACTGTTCCCTCTATAGGTTCCTGTACTGACCTGTAGATACATCACTGTTCCCTCTATAGGTTCCTGTATCATACTGACCTGTAGATACATCACTGTTCCCTCTATAGGTTCCTGTATCATACTGACCTGTAGATACATCACTGTTCCCTCTATAGGTTCCTGTATCATACTGACCTGTAGATACATCACTGTTCCCTCTATAGGTTCCTGTATCATACTGACCTGTAGATACATCACTGTTCCCTCTATAGGTTCCTGTATCATACTGACCTGTAGATACATCACTGTTCCCTCTATAGGTTCCTGTATCATACTGACCTGTAGATACATCACTGTTCCCTCTATAGGTTCCTGTACTGACCTGTAGATACATCACTGTTCCCTCTATAGGTTCCTGTACTGACCTGTAGATCCATCACTGTTCCCTCTATAGGTTCCTGTACTGACCTGTAGATACATCACTGTTCCCTCTATAGGTTCCTGTACTGACCTGTAGATACATCACTGTTCCCTCTATAGGTTCCTGTATCATACTGACCTGTAGATACATCACTGTTCCCTCTATAGGTTCCTGTACTGACCTGTAGATACATCACTGTTCCCTCTATAGGTTCCTGTACTGACCTGTAGATACATCACTGTTCCCTCTATAGGTTCCTGTACTGACCTGTAGATACATCACTGTTCCCTCTATAGGTTCCTGTATCATACTGACCTGTAGATACATCACTGTTCCCTCTATAGGTTCCTGTATCATACTGACCTGTAGATACATCACTGTTCCCTCTATAGGTTCCTGTATCATACTGACCTGTAGATACATCACTGTTCCCTCTATAGGTTCCTGTATCATACTGACCTGTAGATACATCACTGTTCCCTCTATAGGTTCCTGTATCATACTGACCTGTAGATACATCACTGTTCCCTCTATAGGTTCCTGTATCATACTGACCTGTAGATACATCACTGTTCCCTCTATAGGTTCCTGTATCATACTGACCTGTAGATACATCACTGTTCCCTCTATAGGTTCCTGTACTGACCTGTAGATACATCACTGTTCCCTCTATAGGTTCCTGTACTGACCTGTAGATACATCACTGTTCCCTCTATAGGTTCCTGTACTGACCTGTAGATACATCACTGTTCCCTCTATAGGTTCCTGTATCATACTGACCTGTAGATACATCACTGTTCCCTCTATAGGTTCCTGTATCATACTGACCTGTAGATACATCACTGTTCCCTCTATAGGTTCCTGTACTGACCTGTAGATACATCACTGTTCCCTCTATAGGTTCCTGTACTGACCTGTAGATACATCACTGTTCCCTCTATAGGTTCCTGTATCATACTGACCTGTAGATACATCACTGTTCCCTCTATAGGTTCCTGTATCATACTGACCTGTAGATACATCACTGTTCCCTCTATAGGTTCCTGTATCATACTGACCTGTAGATACATCACTGTTCCCTCTATAGGTTCCTGTATCATACTGACCTGTAGATACATCACTGTTCCCTCTATAGGTTCCTGTATCATACTGACCTGTAGATACATCACTGTTCCCTCTATAGGTTCCTGTATCATACTGACCTGTAGATACATCACTGTTCCCTCTATAGGTTCCTGTATCATACTGACCTGTAGATACATCACTGTTCCCTCTATAGGTTCCTGTATCATACTGACCTGTAGATACATCACTGTTCCCTCTATAGGTTCCTGTATCATACTGACCTGTAGATACATCACTGTTCCCTCTATAGGTTCCTGTACTGACCTGTAGATACATCACTGTTCCCTCTATAGGTTCCTGTACTGACCTGTAGATACATCACTGTTCCCTCTATAGGTTCCTGTATCATACTGACCTGTAGATACATCACTGTTCCCTCTATAGGTTCCTGTATCATACTGACCTGTAGATACATCACTGTTCCCTCTATAGGTTCCTGTATCATACTGACCTGTAGATACATCACTGTTCCCTCTATAGGTTCCTGTATCATACTGACCTGTAGATACATCACTGTTCCCTCTATAGGTTCCTGTATCATACTGACCTGTAGATACATCACTGTTCCCTCTATAGGTTCCTGTACTGACCTGTAGATACATCACTGTTCCCTCTATAGGTTCCTGTATCATACTGACCTGTAGATACATCACTGTTCCCTCTATAGGTTCCTGTACTGACCTGTAGATACATCACTGTTCCCTCTATAGGTTCCTGTACTGACCTGTAGATACATCACTGTTCCCTCTATAGGTTCCTGTACTGACCTGTAGATACATCACTGTTCCCTCTATAGGTTCCTGTATCATACTGACCTGTAGATACATCACTGTTCCCTCTATAGGTTCCTGTATCATACTGACCTGTAGATACATCACTGTTCCCTCTATAGGTTCCTGTATCATACTGACCTGTAGATACATCACTGTTCCCTCTATAGGTTCCTGTATCATACTGACCTGTAGATACATCACTGTTCCCTCTATAGGTTCCTGTATCATACTGACCTGTAGATACATCACTGTTCCCTCTATAGGTTCCTGTATCATACTGACCTGTAGATACATCACTGTTCCCTCTATAGGTTCCTGTATCATACTGACCTGTAGATACATCACTGTTCCCTCTATAGGTTCCTGTACTGACCTGTAGATACATCACTGTTCCCTCTATAGGTTCCTGTATCATACTGACCTGTAGATACATCACTGTTCCCTCTATAGGTTCCTGTATCATACTGACCTGTAGATACATCACTGTTCCCTCTATAGGTTCCTGTATCATACTGACCTGTAGATACATCACTGTTCCCTCTATAGGTTCCTGTATCATACTGACCTGTAGATACATCACTGTTCCCTCTATAGGTTCCTGTATCATACTGACCTGTAGATACATCACTGTTCCCTCTATAGGTTCCTGTATCATACTGACCTGTAGATACATCACTGTTCCCTCTATAGGTTCCTGTACTGACCTGTAGATACATCACTGTTCCCTCTATAGGTTCCTGTACTGACCTGTAGATCCATCACTGTTCCCTCTATAGGTTCCTGTACTGACCTGTAGATACATCACTGTTCCCTCTATAGGTTCCTGTACTGACCTGTAGATACATCACTGTTCCCTCTATAGGTTCCTGTATCATACTGACCTGTAGATACATCACTGTTCCCTCTATAGGTTCCTGTACTGACCTGTAGATACATCACTGTTCCCTCTATAGGTTCCTGTACTGACCTGTAGATACATCACTGTTCCCTCTATAGGTTCCTGTACTGACCTGTAGATACATCACTGTTCCCTCTATAGGTTCCTGTATCATACTGACCTGTAGATACATCACTGTTCCCTCTATAGGTTCCTGTATCATACTGACCTGTAGATACATCACTGTTCCCTCTATAGGTTCCTGTATCATACTGACCTGTAGATACATCACTGTTCCCTCTATAGGTTCCTGTATCATACTGACCTGTAGATACATCACTGTTCCCTCTATAGGTTCCTGTATCATACTGACCAGTAGATACATCACTGTTCCCTCTATAGGTTCCTGTATCATACTGACCTGTAGATACATCACTGTTCCCTCTATAGGTTCCTGTATCATACTGACCTGTAGATACATCACTGTTCCCTCTATAGGTTCCTGTACTGACCTGTAGATACATCACTGTTCCCTCTATAGGTTCCTGTACTGACCTGTAGATACATCACTGTTCCCTCTATAGGTTCCTGTATCATACTGACCTGTAGATACATCACTGTTCCCTCTATAGGTTCCTGTACTGACCTGTAGATACATCACTGTTCCCTCTATAGGTTCCTGTACTGACCTGTAGATACATCACTGTTCCCTCTATAGGTTCCTGTACTGACCTGTAGATACATCACTGTTCCCTCTATAGGTTCCTGTATCATACTGACCTGTAGATACATCACTGTTCCCTCTATAGGTTCCTGTATCATACTGACCTGTAGATACATCACTGTTCCCTCTATAGGTTCCTGTACTGACCTGTAGATACATCACTGTTCCCTCTATAGGTTCCTGTACTGACCTGTAGATACATCACTGTTCCCTCTATAGGTTCCTGTATCATACTGACCTGTAGATACATCACTGTTCCCTCTATAGGTTCCTGTATCATACTGACCTGTAGATACATCACTGTTCCCTCTATAGGTTCCTGTATCATACTGACCTGTAGATACATCACTGTTCCCTCTATAGGTTCCTGTATCATACTGACCTGTAGATACATAACTGTTCCCTCTATAGGTTCCTGTATCATACTGACCTGTAGATACATCACTGTTCCCTCTATAGGTTCCTGTATCATACTGACCTGTAGATACATCACTGTTCCCTCTATAGGTTCCTGTATCATACTGACCTGTAGATACATCACTGTTCCCTCTATAGGTTCCTGTATCATACTGACCTGTAGATACATCACTGTTCCCTCTATAGGTTCCTGTACTGACCTGTAGATACATCACTGTTCCCTCTATAGGTTCCTGTACTGACCTGTAGATACATCACTGTTCCCTCTATAGGTTCCTGTATCATACTGACCTGTAGATACATCACTGTTCCCTCTATAGGTTCCTGTATCATACTGACCTGTAGATACATCACTGTTCCCTCTATAGGTTCCTGTATCATACTGACCTGTAGATACATCACTGTTCCCTCTATAGGTTCCTGTATCATACTGACCTGTAGATACATCACTGTTCCCTCTATAGGTTCCTGTATCATACTGACCTGTAGATACATCACTGTTCCCTCTATAGGTTCCTGTACTGACCTGTAGATACATCACTGTTCCCTCTATAGGTTCCTGTATCATACTGACCTGTAGATACATCACTGTTCCCTCTATAGGTTCCTGTATCATACTGACCTGTAGATACATCACTGTTCCCTCTATAGGTTCCTGTATCATACTGACCTGTAGATACATCACTGTTCCCTCTATAGGTTCCTGTATCATACTGACCTGTAGATACATCACTGTTCCCTCTATAGGTTCCTGTATCATACTGACCTGTAGATACATCACTGTTCCCTCTATAGGTTCCTGTATCATACTGACCTGTAGATACATCACTGTTCCCTCTATAGGTTCCTGTACTGACCTGTAGATACATCACTGTTCCCTCTATAGGTTCCTGTATCATACTGACCTGTAGATACATCACTGTTCCCTCTATAGGTTCCTGTACTGACCTGTAGATACATCACTGTTCCCTCTATAGGTTCCTGTATCATACTGACCTGTAGATACATCACTGTTCCCTCTATAGGTTCCTGTACTGACCTGTAGATACATCACTGTTCCCTCTATAGGTTCCTGTATCATACTGACCTGTAGATACATCACTGTTCCCTCTATAGGTTCCTGTATCATACTGACCTGTAGATACATCACTGTTCCCTCTATAGGTTCCTGTACTGACCTGTAGATACATCACTGTTCCCTCTATAGGTTCCTGTATCATACTGACCTGTAGATACATAACTGTTCCCTCTATAGGTTCCTGTATCATACTGACCTGTAGATACAGCACTGTTCCCTCTATAGGTTCCTGTATCATACTGACCTGTAGATACATCACTGTTCCCTCTATAGGTTCCTGTACTGACCAGTAGATACATCACTGTTCCCTCTATAGGTTCCTGTACTGACCTGTAGATACATCACTGTTCCCTCTATAGGTTCCTGTATCATACTGACCTGTAGATACATCACTGTTCCCTCTATAGGTTCCTGTATCATACTGACCTGTAGATACATCACTGTTCCCTCTATAGGTTCCTGTATCATACTGACCTGTAGATACATCACTGTTCCCTCTATAGGTTCCTGTATCATACTGACCTGTAGATACATCACTGTTCCCTCTATAGGTTCCTGTATCATACTGACCTGTAGATACATCACTGTTCCCTCTATAGGTTCCTGTATCATACTGACCTGTAGATACATCACTGTTCCCTCTATAGGTTCCTGTATCATACTGACCTGTAGATACATCACTGTTCCCTCTATAGGTTCCTGTACTGACCTGTAGATACATCACTGTTCCCTCTATAGGTTCCTGTATCATACTGACCTGTAGATACATCACTGTTCCCTCTATAGGTTCCTGTATCATAATGACCTGTAGATACATCACTGTTCCCTCTATAGGTTCCTGTACTGACCTGTAGATACATCACTGTTCCCTCTATAGGTTCCTGTACTGACCTGTAGATACATCACTGTTCCCTCTATAGGTTCCTGTATCATACTGACCTGTAGATACATCACTGTTCCCTCTATAGGTTCCTGTACTGACCTGTAGATACATCACTGTTCCCTCTATAGGTTCCTGTATCATACTGACCTGTAGATACATCACTGTTCCCTCTATAGGTTCCTGTATCATACTGACCTGTAGATACATCACTGTTCCCTCTATAGGTTCCTGTACTGACCTGTAGATACATCACTGTTCCCTCTATAGGTTCCTGTATCATACTGACCTGTAGATACATCACTGTTCCCTCAATAGGTTCCTGTATCATACTGACCTGTAGATACATCACTGTTCCCTCTATAGGTTCCTGTACTGACCTGTAGATACATCACTGTTCCCTCTATAGGTTCCTGTACTGACCTGTAGATACGTCACTGTTCCCTCTATAGGTTCCTGTATCATACTGACCAGTAGATACATCACTGTTCCCTCTATAGGTTCCTGTACTGACCTGTAGATACATCACTGTTCCCTCTATAGGTTCCTGTATCATACTGACCTGTAGATACATCACTGTTCCCTCTATAGGTTCCTGTATCATACTGACCTGTAGATACATCACTGTTCCCTCTATAGGTTCCTGTACTGACCTGTAGATACATCACTGTTCCCTCTATAGGTTCCTGTATCATACTGACCTGTAGATACATCACTGTTCCCTCTATAGGTTCCTGTACTGACCTGTAGATACATCACTGTTCCCTCTATAGGTTCCTGTATCATACTGACCTGTAGATACATCACTGTTCCCTCTATAGGTTCCTGTACTGACCTGTAGATACATCACTGTTCCCTCTATAGGTTCCTGTACTGACCTGTAGATACATCACTGTTCCCTCTATAGGTTCCTGTATCATACTGACCTGTAGATACATCACTGTTCCCTCTATAGGTTCCTGTACTGACCTGTAGATACATCACTGTTCCCTCTATAGGTTCCTGTACTGACCTGTAGATACATCACTGTTCCCTCTATAGGTTCCTGTACTGACCTGTAGATACATCACTGTTCCCTCTATAGGTTCCTGTATCATACTGACCTGTAGATACATCACTGTTCCCTCTATAGGTTCCTGTATCATACTAACCTGTAGATACATCACTGTTCCCTCTATAGGTTCCTGTATCATACTGACCTGTAGATACATCACTGTTCCCTCTATAGGTTCCTGTATCATACTGACCTGTAGATACATCACTGTTCCCTCTATAGGTTCCTGTATCATACTGACCTGTAGATACATCACTGTTCCCTCTATAGGTTCCTGTATCATACTGACCTGTAGATACATCACTGTTCCCTCTATAGGTTCCTGTACTGACCTGTAGATACATCACTGTTCCCTCTATAGGTTCCTGTATCATACTGACCTGTAGATACATCACTGTTCCCTCTATAGGTTCCTGTACTGACCTGTAGATACATCACTGTTCCCTCTATAGGTTCCTGTATCATACTGACCTGTAGATACATCACTGTTCCCTCTATAGGTTCCTGTATCATACTGACCTGTAGATACATCACTGTTCCCTCTATAGGTTCCTGTATCATACTGACCTGTAGATACATCACTGTTCCCTCTATAGGTTCCTGTATCATACTGACCTGTAGATACATCACTGTTCCCTCTATAGGTTCCTGTATCATACTGACCTGTAGATACATCACTGTTCCCTCTATAGGTTCCTGTACTGACCTGTAGATACATCACTGTTCCCTCTATAGGTTCCTGTACTGACCTGTAGATACATCACTGTTCCCTCTATAGGTTCCTGTATCATACTGACCTGTAGATCCATCACTGTTCCCTCTATAGGTTCCTGTACTGACCTGTAGATACATCACTGTTCCCTCTATAGGTTCCTGTATCATACTGACCTGTAGATACATCACTGTTCCCTCTATAGGTTCCTGTATCATACTGACCTGTAGATACATCACTGTTCCCTCTATAGGTTCCTGTATCATACTGACCTGTAGATACATCACTGTTCCCTCTATAGGTTCCTGTATCATACTGACCTGTAGATACATCACTGTTCCCTCTATAGGTTCCTGTATCATACTGACCTGTAGATACATCACTGTTCCCTCTATAGGTTCCTGTATCATACTGACCTGTAGATACATCACTGTTCCCTCTATAGGTTCCTGTACTGACCTGTAGATACATCACTGTTCCCTCTATAGGTTCCTGTATCATACTGACCTGTAGATACATCACTGTTCCCTCTATAGGTTCCTGTATCGTACTGACCTGTAGATACATCACTGTTCCCTCTATAGGTTCCTGTACTGACCTGTAGATACATCACTGTTCCCTCTATAGGTTCCTGTATCATAGTGACCTGTAGATACATCACTGTTCCCTCTATAGGTTCCTGTATCATACTGACCTGTAGATACATCACTGTTCCCTCTATAGGTTCCTGTATCATACTGACCTGTAGATACATCACTGTTCCCTCTATAGGTTCCTGTATCATACTGACCTGTAGATACATCACTGTTCCCTCTATAGGTTCCTGTATCATACTGACCTGTAGATACATCACTGTTCCCTCTATAGGTTCCTGTATCATACTGACCTGTAGATACATCACTGTTCCCTCTATAGGTTCCTGTATCATACTGACCTGTAGATACATCACTGTTCCCTCTATAGGTTCCTGTATCATACTGACCTGTAGATACATCACTGTTCCCTCTATAGGTTCCTGTACTGACCTGTAGACACATCACTGTTCCCTCTATAGGTTCCTGTACTGACCTGTAGATACATCACTGTTCCCTCTATAGGTTCCTGTATCATACTGACCTGTAGATACATCACTGTTCCCTCTATAGGTTCCTGTACTGACCTGTAGATACATCACTGTTCCCTCTATAGGTTCCTGTATCATACTGACCTGTAGATACATCACTGTTCCCTCTATAGGTTCCTGTACTGACCTGTAGATACATCACTGTTCCCTCTATAGGTTCCTGTATCATACTGACCTGTAGATACATCACTGTTCCCTCTATAGGTTCCTGTACTGACCTGTAGATACATCACTGTTCCCTCTATAGGTTCCTGTACTGACCTGTAGATACATCACTGTTCCCTCTATAGGTTCCTGTACTGACCTGTAGATACATCACTGTTCCCTCTATAGGTTCCTGTACTGACCTGTAGATACATCACTGTTCCCTCTATAGGTTCCTGTACTGACCTGTAGATACATCACTGTTCCCTCTATAGGTTCCTGTATCATACTGACCTGTAGATACATCACTGTTCCCTCTATAGGTTCCTGTATCATACTGACCTGTAGATACATCACTGTTCCCTCTATAGGTTCCTGTATCATAATGACCTGTAGATACATCACTGTTCCCTCTATAGGTTCCTGTATCATACTGACCTGTAGATACATCACTGTTCCCTCTATAGGTTCCTGTATCATACTGACCTGTAGATACATCACTGTTCCCTCTATAGGTTCCTGTACTGACCTGTAGATACATCACTGTTCCCTCTATAGGTTCCTGTATCATACTGACCTGTAGATACATCACTGTTCCCTCTATAGGTTCCTGTATCATACTGACCTGTAGATACATCACTGTTCCCTCTATAGGTTCCTGTATCATAGTGACCTGTAGATACATCACTGTTCCCTCTATAGGTTCCTGTATCATACTGACCTGTAGATACATCACTGTTCCCTCTATAGGTTCCTGTATCATACTGACCTGTAGATACATCACTGTTCCCTCTATAGGTTCCTGTATCATACTGACCTGTAGATACATCACTGTTCCCTCTATAGGTTCCTGTATCATACTGACCTGTAGATACATCACTGTTCCCTCTATAGGTTCCTGTATCATACTGACCTGTAGATACATCACTGTTCCCTCTATAGGTTCCTGTATCATACTGACCTGTAGATACATCACTGTTCCCTCTATAGGTTCCTGTACTGACCTGTAGATACATCACTGTTCCCTCTATAGGTTCCTGTACTGACCTGTAGATACATCACTGTTCCCTCTATAGGTTCCTGTATCATACTGACCTGTAGATACATCACTGTTCCCTCTATAGGTTCCTGTATCATACTGACCTGTAGATACATCACTGTTCCCTCTATAGGTTCCTGTACTGACCTGTAGATACATCACTGTTCCCTCTATAGGTTCCTGTACTGACCTGTAGATACATCACTGTTCCCTCTATAGGTTCCTGTATCATACTGACCTGTAGATACATCACTGTTCCCTCTATAGGTTCCTGTATCATACTGACCTGTAGATACATCACTGTTCCCTCTATAGGTTCCTGTATCATAATGACCTGTAGATACATCACTGTTCCCTCTATAGGTTCCTGTATCATACTGACCTGTAGATACATCACTGTTCCCTCTATAGGTTCCTGTACTGACCTGTAGATACATCACTGTTCCCTCTATAGGTTCCTGTATCATACTGACCTGTAGATACATCACTGTTCCCTCTATAGGTTCCTGTACTGACCTGTAGATACATCACTGTTCCCTCTATAGGTTCCTGTATCATACTGACCTGTAGATACATCACTGTTCCCTCTATAGGTTCCTGTATCATACTGACCTGTAGATACATCACTGTTCCCTCTATAGGTTCCTGTATCATACTGACCTGTAGATACATCACTGTTCCCTCTATAGGTTCCTGTATCATACTGACCTGTAGATACATCACTGTTCCCTCTATAGGTTCCTGTATCATACTGACCTGTAGATACATCACTGTTCCCTCTATAGGTTCCTGTACTGACCAGTAGATACATCACTGTTCCCTCTATAGGTTCCTGTATCATACTGACCTGTAGATACATCACTGTTCCCTCTATAGGTTCCTGTACTGACCTGTAGATACATCACTGTTCCCTCTATAGGTTCCTGTATCATACTGACCTGTAGATACATCACTGTTCCCTCTATAGGTTCCTGTATCATACTGACCTGTAGATACATCACTGTTCCCTCTATAGGTTCCTGTATCATAGTGACCTGTAGATACATCACTGTTCCCTCTATAGGTTCCTGTATCATACTGACCTGTAGATACATCACTGTTCCCTCTATAGGTTCCTGTATCATACTGACCTGTAGATACATCACTGTTCCCTCTATAGGTTCCTGTATCATACTGACCTGTAGATACATCACTGTTCCCTCTATAGGTTCCTGTATCATACTGACCTGTAGATACATCACTGTTCCCTCTATAGGTTCCTGTATCATACTGACCTGTAGATACATCACTGTTCCCTCTATAGGTTCCTGTATCATACTGACCTGTAGATACATCACTGTTCCCTCTATAGGTTCCTGTATCATACTGACCTGTAGATACATCACTGTTCCCTCTATAGGTTCCTGTATCATACTGACCTGTAGATACATCACTGTTCCCTCTATAGGTTCCTGTATCATACTGACCTGTAGATACATCACTGTTCCCTCTATAGGTTCCTGTACTGACCTGTAGATACATCACTGTTCCCTCTATAGGTTCCTGTATCATACTGACCTGTAGATACATCACTGTTCCCTCTATAGGTTCCTGTATCATACTGACCTGTAGATACATCACTGTTCCCTCTATAGGTTCCTGTATCATACTGACCTGTAGATACATCACTGTTCCCTCTATAGGTTCCTGTACTGACCTGTAGATACATCACTGTTCCCTCTATAGGTTCCTGTACTGACCTGTAGATACATCACTGTTCCCTCTATAGGTTCCTGTACTGACCTGTAGATACATCACTGTTCCCTCTATAGGTTCCTGTACTGACCTGTAGATACATCACTGTTCCCTCTATAGGTTCCTGTATCATACTGACCTGTAGATACATCACTGTTCCCTCTATAGGTTCCTGTATCATACTGACCTGTAGATACATCACTGTTCCCTCTATAGGTTCCTGTATCATACTGACCTGTAGATACATCACTGTTCCCTCTATAGGTTCCTGTATCATACTGACCTGTAGATACATCACTGTTCCCTCTATAGGTTCCTGTATCATACTGACCTGTAGATACGTCACTGTTCCCTCTATAGGTTCCTGTACTGACCTGTAGATCATCACTGTTCCCTCTATAGGTTCCTGTACTGAACTGTAGATACATCACTGTTCCCTCTATAGGTTCCTGTATCATACTGACCTGTAGATACATCACTGTTCCCTCTATAGGTTCCTGTACTGACCTGTAGATACATCACTGTTCCCTCTATAGGTTCCTGTATCATACTGACCTGTAGATACATCACTGTTCCCTCTATAGGTTCCTGTACTGACCTGTAGATACATCACTGTTCCCTCTATAGGTTCCTGTATCATACTGACCTGTAGATACATCACTGTTCCCTCTATAGGTTCCTGTATCATACTGACCTGTAGATACATCACTGTTCCCTCTATAGGTTCCTGTATCATACTGACCTGTAGATACATCACTGTTCCCTCTATAGGTTCCTGTATCATACTGACCTGTAGATACATCACTGTTCCCTCTATAGGTTCCTGTATCATACTGACCTGTAGATACATCACTGTTCCCTCTATAGGTTCCTGTATCATACTGACCTGTAGATACATCACTGTTCCCTCTATAGGTTCCTGTACTGACCTGTAGATACATCACTGTTCCCTCTATAGGTTCCTGTACTGACCTGTAGATACATCACTGTTCCCTCTATAGGTTCCTGTATCATACTGACCTGTAGATCCATCACTGTTCCCTCTATAGGTTCCTGTACTGACCTGTAGATACATCACTGTTCCCTCTATAGGTTCCTGTATCATACTGACCTGTAGATACATCACTGTTCCCTCTATAGGTTCCTGTATCATACTGACCTGTAGATACATCACTGTTCCCTCTATAGGTTCCTGTACTGACCTGTAGATACATCACTGTTCCCTCTATAGGTTCCTGTATCATACTGACCTGTAGATACATCACTGTTCCCTCTATAGGTTCCTGTATCATACTGACCTGTAGATACATCACTGTTCCCTCTATAGGTTCCTGTACTGACCTGTAGATACATCACTGTTCCCTCTATAGGTTCCTGTACTGACCTGTAGATACGTCACTGTTCCCTCTATAGGTTCCTGTATCATAGTGACCTGTAGATACATCACTGTTCCCTCTATAGGTTCCTGTATCATAATGACCTGTAGATACATCACTGTTCCCTCTATAGGTTCCTGTATCATACTGACCTGTAGATACATCACTGTTCCCTCTATAGGTTCCTGTACTGACCTGTAGATACATCACTGTTCCCTCTATAGGTTCCTGTATCATACTGACCTGTAGATACATCACTGTTCCCTCTATAGGTTCCTGTATCATACTGACCTGTAGATACATCACTGTTCCCTCTATAGGTTCCTGTATCATACTGACCTGTAGATACATCACTGTTCCCTCTATAGGTTCCTGTATCATACTATATCGTTTATTTTCCGTGTTTAGAGTCATCCAGCTGGATCAGTGTCATTGGGCCAGCTGGATCAGTGTCATTGGGCCAGCTGGATCAGTGTCATTGGGCGAGGCTCAGAGAAAGTGCTAGTGCCTAGTGTCTTCATTGTGAGGACGTTACAATCATTCACTGTCCGACATTAAGTCACTCAGCAGGTTTTTTGTTTCGACTTTCACTTAAATTACACTGAATCAGCCACTGCTTCAGTCAAATGTTAAGGTTCCTAGTGTTTATTATGGGCACCAAGCTCCCCACCGTACACCTGTTGTAAGTACAACACAGAAGCTCTCTTGGTGTCCCTAACTATTCTGAAAATCTTGTAGGCCTGCTAAATTGGACAGCGATACATTGGGCACAGCAGTTAGGCTACTGCCTCATGCCCTTCGTTCATCCGTTTATCCTTCTTTTTCTCCAGTCACCCATTCATTCATTCATTCATTCATTCATCCTTCCATTCATTCATTGATTTATCCCTTATTTTCTCTTATCTTCCTCAGGACGAGAAATCTCAGCGTCATTGTTCCAGCGGCAACATGGAGGACGGCGATAAGCTCCTGGCCCCGCCCCCTTCTTTCGGCAGCCATTTTGAGAGGACAATCTCTGTTGTCAGGGGCAACCGTAGCCTTGGTATGTTATCAGTGTTTTTCATTGTGGCGGGGTGTCTGTGTGCGTACGTCGTCGGCACGGCGATACTGGGCGGAGAGCAGGAGAAGCTGATAATCGAGGGAAGTCAACGATTTTTTCAGGAGTTGAGGTGAATAGTGGTGTTTCTTAAGGGAATATCGGTAAAGGCTTATCGAATTTATAAAGTCGCAGGGAATTCAATCAAATTGAAAAGGTGAGAGAAAGAACAGAGAGGAAGAAAGTTGACTAGGACTTTTTATTAAGGGCACCATAGAAAACCCATGTTGATGACTGTGAAAGAGAGAGTGGACCTCTGTTAAGTAAACCCATGTTGATGACTGTGAAAGAGACAGTGGACCTCTGTTAAGAAAACCCATGTTGATGACTGTGAAAGAGAGAGTGGACCTCTGTTAAGAAAACCCATGTAGATGACTGTGAAAGAGAGAGTGGACCTCTGTTAAGAAAACCCATGTTGATGACTGTGAAAGAGAGAGTGGACCTCTGTTAAGAAAACCCATGTCGATGACTGTGAAAGAGAGAGTGGACCTCTGTTAAGAAAACCCATGTTGATGACTGTGAAAGAGACAGTGGACCTCTGTTAAGAAAACCCATGTTGATGACTGTGAAAGAGACAGTGGACCTCTGTTAAGAAAACCCATGTTGATGACTGTGAAAGAGAGAGTGGACCTCTGTTAAGAAAACCCATGTTGATGACTGTGAAAGAGACAGTGGACCTCTGTTAAGAAAACCCATGTTGATGACTGTGAAAGAGAGAGTAGACCTCTGTTAAGAAAACCCATGTTGATGACTGTGAAAGAGAGAGTGGACCTCTGTTAAGAAAACCCATGTAGATGACTGTGAAAGAGAGAGTGGACCTCTGTTAAGAAAACCCATGTTGATGACTGTGAAAGAGTGAGTGGACCTCTGTTAAGAAAACCCATGTTGATGACTGTGAAAGAGAGAGTGGACCTCTGTTAAGAAAACCCATGTTGATGACTGGGAAAGAGACAGTGGACCTCTGTTAAGTAAACCCATGTCGATGGCTGTGAAAGAGAGAGTGGACCTCTGTTATGAAAACCCATGTTGATGACTGTGAAAGAGAGAGTGGACCTCTGTTCAGAAAACCCATGTTGATGACTGTGAAAGACAGAGTGGACGTCTGTTAAGTAAACCCATGTCGATGACTGTGAAAGAGAGAGTGGACCTCTGTTCAGAAAACCCATGTCGATGACTGTGAAAGAGAGAGTGGACCTCTGTTAAGTAAACCCATGTTGATGACTGTGAAAGAGAGAGTGGACCTCTGCTAAGAAAACCCATGTCGATGACTGTGAAAGACGCAGTGGACCTCTGTTAAGAAAACCCATGTTGATGACTGTGAAAGAGAGATTGGACCTCTGTTAAGAAAACCCATGTTGATGACTGTGAAAGAGACAGTGGACCTCTGTTAAGAAAACCCATGTAGATGACTGTGAAAGAGAGAGTGGACCTCTGTTAAGTAAACCCATGTCGATGACTGTGAAAGAGAGAGTGGACCTCTGTTATGAAAACCCATGTTGATGACTGTGAAAGAGAGAGTGGACCTCTGTTCAGAAAACCCATGTTGATGACTGTGAAAGACAGAGTGGACGTCTGTTAAGTAAACCCATGTCGATGACTGTGAAAGAGAGAGTGGACCTCTGTTCAGAAAACCCATGTCGATGACTGTGAAAGAGAGAGTGGACCTCTGTTAAGTAAACCCATGTTGATGACTGTGAAAGAGAGAGTGGACCTCTGCTAAGAAAACCCATGTCGATGACTGTGAAAGACGCAGTGGACCTCTGTTAAGAAAACCCATGTTGATGACTGTGAAAGAGAGATTGGACCTCTGTTAAGAAAGCCCATGTTGATGACTGTGAAAGAGAGAGTGGACCTCTGTTAAGAAAACCCATGTAGATGACTGTGAAAGAGAGAGTGGACCTCTGTTAAGTAAACCCATGTCGATGACTGTGAAAGAGAGAGTGGACCTCTGTTATGAAAACCCATGTTGATGACTGTGAAAGAGAGAGTGGACCTCTGTTCAGAAAACCCATGTTGATGACTGTGAAAGACAGAGTGGACCTCTGTTAAGTAAACCCATGTCGATGACTGTGAAAGAGAGAGTGGACCTCTGTTCAGAAAACCCATGTCGATGACTGTGAAAGAGAGAGTGGACCTCTGTTAAGTAAACCCATGTTGATGACTGTGAAAGAGAGAGTGGACCTCTGTTAAGAAAACCCATGTCGATGACTGTGAAAGACGCAGTGGACCTCTGTTAAGAAAACCCATGTTGATGACTGTGAAAGAGAGAGTGGACCTCTGTTAAGAAAACCCATGTTGATGACTGTGAAAGAGAGAGTGGACCTCTGTTAAGAAAACCCATGTAGATGACTGTGAAAGAGAGAGTGGACCTCTGTTAAGGAAACCCATGTTGATGACTGTGAAAGAGAGAGTGGACTTCTGTTAAGTAAACCCATGTTGTTGACTGTGAAAGAGAGAGTGGACCTCTGTTAAGAAACCCATGTTGATGACTGTGAAAGAGAGAGTGGACCTCTGTTAAGAAAACCCATGTTGATGAGTGTGAAAGACAGATTGGACCTCTGTTAAGAAAACCCATGTTGATGACTGTGAAAGAGAGAGTGGACCTCTGTTAAGAAAACCCATGTTGATGACTGTGAAAGAGAGAGTGGACCTCTGTTAAGAAAACCCATGTTGATGACTGTGAAAGAGAGAGTGGACCTCTGTTAAGAAAACCCATGTTGATGACTGTGAAAGAGGGAGAGGACCTCTGTTAAGAAAACCCATGTTGATGACTGTGAAAGAGAGAGTGGACCTCTGTTAAGAAAACCCATGTTGATGAGTGTGAAAGAGAGAGTGGACCTCTGTTAAGAAAACCCATGTTGATGACTGTGAAAGAGAGAGTGGACCTCTGTTAAGAAAACCCATGTTGATGACTGTGAAAGAGAGAGTGGACCTCTGTTAAGAAAACCCATGTTGTTGACTGTGAAAGAGACAGTGGACCTCTGTTTTGTGTGTTTAAACTTAACCTTTATTTAAACTAGGCTTCCGGGGAACAGTGGGTTAACTGCCTTGTTCAGGAGCAGAACGACAGAGATTTTTACCTTGTCAGCTCGGGGATTCGATCCAGCAACCTTTACGGTTACTGGCCCAACACTCTAACCACTAGGCAACCTGCCGCCCAACAGAAAACCCATTACATCACATTGTCATCGTCACTTTAACGACAGGAAGACCAGTGACAACAACAATGTCTGTCAGCAGCAATACCATAAAGGGTTGACCTCTAGGTCTGTCAGCAGCAATACATAAAGGGTTGACCTCTAGGTCTGTCAGCAGCAATACATAAAGGGTTGACCTCTAGATCTGTCAGCAGCAATACATAAAGGGGTGACCTCTAGGTCTGTCAGCAGCAATACATAAAGGGTTGACCTCTAGGTCTGTCAGCAGCAATACATAAAGGGTTGACCTCTAGGTCTGTCAGCAGCAATACATAAAGGGGTGACCTCTAGGTCTGTCAGCAGCAATACATAAAGGGTTGACCTCTAGGTTTGTCAGCAGCAATACCATAAAGGGTTGACCTCTAGGTCTGTCAGCAGCAATACATAAAGGGTCAACCTCTAGGTCTGTCAGCAGCAATACATAAAGGGTTGACCTCTAGGTTTGTCAGCAGCAATACCATAAAGGGTTGACCTCTAGGTTTGTCAGCAGCAATACCATAAAGGGGTGACCTCTCAGTTTGTCAGCAACATGGTAGGATTATATTCATGTTATTGATTTGGGTCGTCTGTCACTTTAGAGAAGTTAGTTTCCAGACTGTGGAATCCCATTGTTGAATGTATCAC
>NW_026600219.1:1051832-1059332 GCF_029448725.1 Salvelinus fontinalis
GTGTGTGTGTGTTGTAGTGTGACTACAGGTATGTGTGTTGTAGTGTGACTACAGGTATGTGTGTTGTAGTGTGACTAGAGGTATATGTGTTGTAGTGTGACTAGAGGTGTGTGTGTTGTAGTGTGACTACAGGTGTGTGTGTTGTAGTGTGACTACAGGTATATGTGTGTTGTAGTGTGACTAGAGGTGTGTGTTGTAGTGTGACTACAGGTATATGTGTGTTGTAGTGTGACTAGAGGTGTGTGTGTGTGTGTGTGTGTGTGTGTGTGTGTGTGTGTGTGTGTGTGTGTGTGTGTGTGTGTGTGTGTTGTAGTGTGACTACAGGTATACCTGTGTGTGTTAACAGGTATGACAGTGAGTGCTATAAAGGACGGCTCAGGGATGTTGATCCGGTCAGTGGTCCGTGGAGGGTCTGTCAGTCAGGATGGGAGGCTGGGCGTAGGAGACACTATCCTGGCTGTGAACGGAGAACCCACCACCAACCTGACCAACGCTATGTGCAGAGCCATGCTGAGGAGACACTCTGTTACAGAGCCAGATATGAGGTAACACACACACACACACACCCACAGGCTGCTGTATATACACACATTCACACCAACCACCAACCTGACCTGACCAACACTGTGGCTGGAGCTGTGATAGAGAGGCGTTCTGTTATAGGTTCTAATATGAGTTGACCGGGTCACACCCTCAGAACCAAAACTCTGAATCCAAACTCTCCTGTCTGTCCGAGTTCTTTAATATCCAGTATCCTTTAATATCCAGTATCCTTTAATATCCAGTATCCTTTAATATCCAGAATCCTTTAATATCCTTTAATATCCAGTATCCTTTAATATCCTTTAATATCCTTTAATATCCAGTATCCTTTAATATCCAGTATCCTTTAATATCCTTTAATATCCTTTAATATCCAGTATCCTTTAATATCCAGTATCCTTTAATATCCTTTAATATCCAGTATCCTTTAATATCCAGTATCCTTTAATATCCAGTATCCTTTAATATCCAGAATCCTTTAATATCCAGTATCCTTTAATATCCAGTATCCTTTAATATCCTTTAATATCCAGTATCCTTTAATATCCAGTATCCTTTAATATCCAGTATCCTTTAATATCCTTTAATATCCAGTATCCTTTAATATCCAGTATCCTTTAATATCCAGTATCCTTTAATATCCTTTAATATCCAGTATCATTTAATATCCAGTATCCTTTAATATCCAGTATCCTTTAATATCCTTTAATATCCAGTATCCTTTAATATCCAGTATCCTTTAATATCCAGTATCCTTTAACATCCTTTAATATCCAGTATCCTTTAATATCCAGTATCCTTTAATATCCTTTAATATCCTTTAATATCCAGTATCCTTTATTATCCTTTATTGTCCAGTATATTTTAATGTCCAGTATCCTTTAATATCCAGTATCTATATTTTATGTATATTTTAGGTCTCCTTCTGCTGATCAGTGCTGCTGTTATGAGTGAGTATAGCTGTATGTATTATAATCACACAGGTCTGTGTTGTCCGTGGTCGTTAAGTTAGTCAAGCTGTATGTATTATAATCACACAGGTCTGTGTTGTCCGTGGTCGTTAAGTTAGTATAGCTGTATGTATTATAATCACACAGGTCTGTGTTGTCTGTGGTCGTTAAGTTAGTCTAGCTGTATGTATTATAATCACACAGGTCTGTGTTGTCCGTGGTCGTTAAGTTAGTATCTTATTATAATCTGACAGGCATCTGCTGACCCTCATTCAACACATCATCATTGTAGTATGTTTGTAATGACAGCTCCAACACATCATCATTGCAGTATGTCTGTAATGACAGCTCCAACACATCATCATTGCAGTATGTTTGTAATGACAGCTCCAACACATCATCATTGCAGTATGTTTGTAATGACAGCTCCAACACATCATCATTGCAGTATGTTTGTAATGACAGCTCCAACACATCATCATTGCAGTATGTTTGTAATGACAGCTCCAACACATCATCATTGCAGTATGTTTGTAATGACAGCTCCAACACCTCATCATTGCAGTATGTTTGTAATGACAGCTCCAACAGCTCCAACACCTCATCATTGCAGTATGTTTGTAATGACAGCTCCAACACCTCATCATTGCAGTATGTTTGTAATGACAGCTCCAACACATCATCATTGCAGTATGTTTGTAATGACAGCTCCAACACATCATCATTGCAGTATGTTTGTAATGACAGCTCCAACACATCATCATTGCAGTATGTTTGTAATGACAGCTCCAACACATCATCATTGCAGTATGTTTGTAATGACAGCTCCAACACATCATCATTGCAGTATGTTTGTAATGACAGCTCCAACACATCATCATTGCAGTATGTTTGTAATGACAGCTCCAACACCTCATCATTGCAGTATGTTTGTAATGACAGCTCCAACACATCATCATTGCAGTATGTTTGTAATGACAGCTCCAACACATCATCATTGCAGTATGTTTGTAATGACAGCTCCAACACATCATCATTGCAGTATGTTTGTAATGACAGCTCCAACACATCATCATTGCAGTATGTTTGTAATGACAGCTCCAACACATCATCATTGCAGTATGTTTGTAATGACAGCTCCAACACATCATCATTGTAGTATGTTTGTAATGACAGCTCCAACAGCTCCATCACCTCATCATTGCAGTATGTTTGTAATGACAGCTCCAACACATCATCATTGTAGTATGTTTGTAATGACAGCTCCAACAGCTCCATCACCTCATCATTGCAGTATGTTTGTAATGACAGCTACATTATTTTCTAGTTTTTAACTATCTTAAGACGTTTGTCTAAATGACACAAACACAGACACATACCTACATTAACTACGTCTCTCTCTATCAACTCACTCGCTCACCTCTCTCTCTCTCTATCTCTCTTTCTCTCTCTCGCTCCCTCTCTTTTTATATTTCTCTTTCTCTCTATCTTTTCCTCTCTCTCGTTATTTCCCTCTCTCTCACACTCTCTCTCTCTCTCTCTCTCTCTCTCTCTCTCTCTCTCTCTCTCTCTCTCTCTCTCTCTCTCGTTATTTCTCTCTCACCTTTCACTCCACAGTGTGACATTCATCCCCTCGTCTCTGGTAGAAGAGCACCGTGCCTCCATGGCCCAGCAGCCTCTGTCGTCCATCATGGTGGACGGCCCCTCACCCTGCCCCCTGACCCCCTCCCCTACCCCTCCTGGAGGTTCGACCCCTTCCCCTACCCCTCCTGGAGGTCTGACCCCTTCCCCTACCCCTCCTGGAGGTCCGACCCCTTCCCCTACCCCTCCTGGAGCCCCAGATACAGCCTCAACAGTCCCAACTCCAGGTCCAGCTACAGCCCCAAGGCCTCAAGACCCTTCTCTACCCAGACCTGTAGTGTCAGCTACAAGTACAGCTCCAGCCTCAACCCCAACCAAAGGCCCACCCAGACCCCCACCCCCAGACAAGAGGTAAGATCCCATCTTGAAACTGTGAAACAAATAACAATAAACATACAGCCCTAACCTCCATCCTTACCCCAGCTCTAGCCTCATCCCTTACCCCAGCTCTAGCCTCATCCCTTACCCCAGCTCTAGCCTCAACCCTTACCCCAGCTCTAGCCTCATCCCTTACCCCAGCTCTGGCCTCATCCCTTACCCCAGCTCTAACCTCATCTCTTACCCCAGCTCTAGCCTCATCCCTTACCCCAGCTCTAGCCTCATCCCTTACCCCAGCTCTAGCCTCATCCCTTACCCCAGCTCTAACCTCAACCCTTACCCCAGCTCTAGCCTCATCCCTTACCCCAGCTCTAACCTCATCCCTTACCCCAGCTCTAACCTCAACTCTTACCCCAGCTCTAGCCTCATCCCTTACCCCAGCTCTAACCTCATCCCTTACCCCAGCTCTAACCTCATCCCTTACCCCAGCTCTAACCTCATCCCTTACCCCAGCTCTAGCCTCATCCCTTACCCCAGCTCTAACCTCATCCCTTACCCCAGCTCTAGCCTCAACCCTTACCCCAGCTCTAACCTCATCCCTTACCCCAGCTCTAACCTCAACTCTTACCCCAGCTCTAGCCTCATCCCTTACCCCAGCTCTAGCCTCATCCCTTACCCCAGCTCTAGCCTCATCCCTTACCCCAGCTCTAGCCTCAACTCTTACCCCAGCTCTAGCCTCATCCCTTACCCCAGCTCTAACCTCATCCCTTACCCCAGCTCTAGCCTCAAGTCTTACCCCAGCTCTAGCCTCATCCCTTACCCCAGCTCTAACCTCATCCCTTACCCCAGCTCTAGCCTCAAGTCTTACCCCAGCTCTAACCTCATCCCTTACCCCAGCTCTAACCTCATCCCTTACCCCAGCTCTAGCCTCATCCCTTACCCCAGCTCTAGCCTCATCCCTTACCCCAGCTCTAGCCTCAACTCTTACCCCAGCTCTAGCCTCATCCCTTACCCCAGCTCTAGCCTCAACTCTTACCCCAGCTCTAACCTCAACTCTTACCCCAGCTCTAGCCTCATCCCTTACCCCAGCTCTAACCTCAACTCTTACCCCAGCTCTAACCTCATCCCTTACCCCAGCTCTAGCCTCAAGTCTTACCCCAGCTCTAGCCTCATCCCTTACCCCAGCTCTAACCTCATCCCTTACCCCAGCTCTAACCTCATCCCTTACCCCAGCTCTAACCTCATCCCTTACCCCAGCTCTAACCTCATCCCTTACCCCAGCTCTAACCTCATCCCTTACCCCAGCTCTAACCTCATCCCTTACCCCAGCTCTAACCTCATCCCTTACCCCAGCTCTAGCCTAATCCCTTACCCCAGCTCTAACCTCATCCCTTACCCCAGCTCTAACCTCATCCCTTACCCCAGCTCTAGCCTCAACCCTTACCCCAGCTCTAGCCTCATCCCTTACCCCAGCTCTAGCCTCATCCCTTACTCCAGCTCTAACCTCAACCCTTACCCCAGCTCTAGCCTCAACCCTTACCCCAGCTCTAGCCTCATCCCTTACCCCAGCTCTAGCCTCATCCCTTACCCCAGCTCTAACCTCAACTCTTACCCCAGCTCTAGCCTCATCCCTTACCCCAGCTCTAACCTCAACTCTTACCCCAGCTCTAGCCTCATCCCTTACCCCAGCTCTAACCTCATCCCTTACCCCAGCTCTAGCCTCATCCCTTACCCCAGCTCTAGCCTCATCCCTTACCCCAGCTCTAACCTCAACTCTTACCCCAGCTCTAGCCTCATCCCTTACCCCAGCTCTAACCTCAACTCTTACCCCAGCTCTAGCCTCATCCCTTACCCCAGCTCTAACCTCATCCCTTACCCCAGCCCTAACCTCATCCCTTACCCCAGCTCTAGCCTCATCCCTTACCCCAGCTCTAGCCTCATCCCTTACCCCAGCTCTAGCCCCCATCCTTACCCCAGCTCTAGCCTCAACCCCGGCCTCGGTCTCTCAGCTACAGCTCCAAACCAATCTCAAACCCTTGCTTGCTCGAGCCCTTTCTTCAGCCTCAACCCTACAGTCTTAAGGGTCCACCTCGAGCCCTTTCTTCAGCCTCAACCCTACAGTTTTAAGGGTCCACCTCGATTCCTTTCTTCAGCCTCAATCCTACAGTCTTAAGGGTCCACCTCGAGCCCTTTCTTCAGCCTCAACCCTACAGTCTTCAGGGTCCACCTCGAGCCCTTTCTTCAGCCTCAACCCTACAGTCATAAGTGTCCACCTCGAGCCCTTTCTTCAGCCTCAACCCTACAGTCTTAAGGGTCCACCTCGAGTCCTTTCTTCAGCCTCACCCCTACAGTCGTAAGGCTCCACCTCGAGCCCTTTCTTCAGCCTCAACCCTACAGTCTTAAGGGTCCAACTCAAGCCCTTTCTTCAGCCTCAACCCTACAGTCATAAGGCTCCACCTCGAGCCCTTTCTTCAGCCTCAACCCTACAGTCTTAAGGCCCCACCTCGAGCCCTTTCTTCAGCCTCAACTCTACAGTCTTAAGTGTCAACCTCGAGCCCTTTCTTCAGCCTCAACCCTACAGTCTTAAGGGTCCACCTCGAGCCCTTTCTTCAGCCTCAACCCTACAGTCTTAAGGGTCCACCTCGATCCCTTTCTTCAGCCTCAACCCTACAGTCATAAGGGTCCACCTCGAGCCCTTTCTTCAGCCTCAACCCTACAGTCTTAAGGGTCCACCTCGAGCCCTTTCTCCATCCTCAACCCTACAGTCTTAAGGCTCCACCTCAAGCCTCAGTTTCAAACCGAAATTGGGGGGGGGGTTATTTTATACCCAATTTCGATCCAATTACGATCTTGTCTCCCCGATGGAGAGGCGAAGGTCAAGTCATGCGTCATCTGAAACATGACCCGCCAAACCGCGCCCCTTAACACCCAACCGCTGAACCCGGAAGCTGTGCCAGAGGAAACACTGTTCAACTGACGACCGATGTCAGCCTGCAGGAGCCCGGCCCGCCACAACGAGTCACTAGAGCGTGATGAGCCAAGTAAACCCCCCCCCGGCCAACCCCCCCCCCCCGGCCAAACCCTCCCCAAACCCAGATGACACTGGGCCAATTGTGCGCCGCCCAATGGGACTCCCGGTCACGGCCGGATCTAACACTGCCTGGGATCGAACCCGGGTCTGTGGTGATGCCTCAAGCACTGCAATGCAGTGCCTTAGACCGCTACGCCACTTGGTAGACCGCTACGCCACTCGGTAGACCGCTGCGCCACTCGGTAGACCGCTGCGCCACTCGGTAGACCGCTGCGCCACTCGGTAGACCGCTGCGCCACTCGGTAGACCGCTGCGCCACTCGGTAGACCGCTGCGCCACTCGGTAGACCGCTACGCCACTCGGTAGACCGCTACGCCACTCGGTAGACCGCTGCTCCACTCGGTAGACCGCTACGCCACTCGGTAGACCGCTGCGCCATTCGGTAGACCGCTACGCCACTCGGTAGACCGCTACGCCACTCGGTAGACCGCTACGCCACTCGGTAGACCGCTACGCCACTCGGTAGACCGCTACGCCACTCGGTCACAAACTGTATTTTTTAATATTCATGTGGTGTAGAAGGTTATTTTTAGACTCTTTTAGACCTATAGATTTCAGTACTGTGTCATGTCAGAAAAATGAATACATACTCTCTCTCCTCCCCCTCCCTCTCTCTTTCTCTCTGTTGCTTTCTCTGCTTTTCTCTCTCTCTCTCACCCCCCCTCGCTCTCCTCCCCCTCCCCCCTCTCTCCTCCCCCCTCCCTCTCTCTCCTCCCCCTCCCTCTCTCTTTCTCTCTGTTGCTTTCTCTGCTTTTCTCTATCTCTCCTCCACCCTCCTTCTCTATCCTCCCCCTCCCCCCTCTCACCCCCCCTCTCTCTCCTCCCCCTCCCCCCTCTCTTCCTCCCCTCTCTCTCCTTTCTCTATCTCTCTCTCTCCTACTGCTGTAACGTAATGCTCTACACTGCTCCTTTTTACAGACTCCTGCTGTGTAGATGTGGCTATCACTCAATATAATG
>NW_026600219.1:1061832-1084332 GCF_029448725.1 Salvelinus fontinalis
ACGCACGCACACACACGCACGCACGCACGCACGCACGCACACACACACACACACACACACACACACACACACACACACACACACTAACGGTTATCTTACCCTCCAGCAGTGTTGGGAGGCAAAGGGATGGGCAAAACACATACACACACACCACCCCCTTCACCGTGTTTATCACTGTCTTTCCCACAGCGGCTGGTTGGTCAGGCTGCCAGGCCAGTCTAAATCTCTCTCTCTATGTACAGTGTATTCAGAAAGAAGTTGGAAGTTGAACCTTGGCCCCAGTCTGAGGTCCTGAGCACTCTCAAGCAGGTTTTCATCAAGGATCTCTCTCTCTCTATCCCTATTTCTCTCTCTCTACCCTTCCCTCCCTTACTCCCTCCCTCTCCCTCTCCCTCTCCCTCTCCCTCTCCCTCTCCCTCTCCCTCTCCCTCTCCCTCTCCCTCTCTCTCTCTCTCTCTCTCTCTCTCTCTCTCTCTCTCTCTCCACCCCCACCCCCCCATGCAGGGTCAAGTTGATGCGTTCTTCAGGCCAGTCTCTGGGCATCAGTATCATGGGAGGTAGAGGGATGGGCAGCAGGCTGAGCAGTGGAGAGGTGATGAGAGGAGTGTTCATTAAACACATCACACCAGACAGCCCTGCTGGACACAACGGCACCCTGAAGACTGGAGACAGGATACTGGAGGTAGGGAGAGAGGAGAAGGGAGAAGGGATGTGTTTGTGTGTGTATATGTTTGTGATGAGTGTTCATTAAAGAGGTGTGTGTGTGTTTCTTCCTTCTGGTGACTTTTCCTGGCCACACATCACTTGATTCTTCTTCATTTTCATTGTCTTCTTCTTCTTCTTCTTCTTCTTCTTCTTGTTCTGCCTCTTCTGCTTCTTCTGCTTCTGCTGCTTCTTATTCTGCTTCTTATTCTGCTTCTTCTGCTTCTGCTGCTTCTTCTACTTCTTCTTCTGCTTCAGCTTCTTCTGCTTCTTCTACTTCTTCTGCTTCTTCTACTTCTGCTTCTTCTACTTCTTCTTCTGCTTCAGCTTCTTCTGCTTCTTCTACTTCTTCTGCTTCTTCTTCTACTTCTTCTGCTTCTTCTACTTCTTCTTCTTCTTCTTCTGCTTCTTCTACTACTTCTCCTTCTTCTACTTCTTCTGCTTCTGCTTCTTCTGCTTCTTCTACTTCTTCTGCTTCTTCTACTTCTTCTGTTTCTTCTTCTTCTGCTTCTTCTATTTCCTCTGCTTCTTCTGCTTCTACTTCTTCTGCTTCTTCTACTTCTTCTGTTTCTTTTTCTTCTTCTACTTCTTCTGCTTCTTCTACTTCTTCTGTTCTTCTTCTACTTCCTCTACTTCTGCTTTTTCTACTTCTTCTGTTTCTTCTTCTTCTGCTTCTTCTACTTCTTCTGCTTCTTCTACTTCTTCTGCTTCTTTTTCTACTTCTCCTGCTTCTTCTGCTTCTTCTTCTTCTGCTTCTTCTTCTTGCTCTTTGAAGTCTAGGCTGATTAACTGTAATGCACTGCTGATGTAAACAGGGCTTCAGGAATGCATTTGATTGGTTGATGTATTGCTGATTGATCAGGTAGGAGGCATGGATCTGAGAGATGCCAGTCATGAGCAGGCAGTGGAGGCCATCCGAAGTGCTGGAGATCCTGTTGTCTTCCTGGTGCAGACTGGACAACACAAATCACAGGTTGGTTTACTTTGGAACTGCCACTCACATGTACGCATGCACGCACATACAAGTCCTCTGATATCATGTGACGTCTCTCTGTCTCTCTCTCTGTCTCTTCTGTGTTTCATATCTTCTTCCCGTCAGTCGTCTCCTGTGCTCTCCAACCACGAGAGGCAAGCCTCAGCGTCACGCAGCGACTCACTGAACAACCGGGTTTGTAATTCTGTGTGTCTTCCCATTTTTGTATTAGAATATGATATATATTCTGTGTAGAATGTGGATCTATGTACCACAGCATTTGATGTTAGAATATAGAACAGCTTGGCAACTCTAATGTTCTGTTTACTAGAACATAGAGTTGGCTAGAGGGCACCATCAATGATGCTGTCAATGCTAAAACAGGTGCATATTCTATCCAACTCTTTGTACGAGACACGTGCAGGTTGTCGTGAGGTTGTTGTGTCACGTCTAGTCTGTGTTGTTGATTCCCATGTGTTTTCCTCATAGAGACAGAACTATACCGTATAAGTGTGTACTGTGTACTCTGTACGTGGTGTGTGTTCCCTGTGTGGCCTGTATATAGATGCCAGAGAGTCACAGTGGTCTGTTCCTTAGTCTCTCCCTCGCCAACCCCTTCACCCCTGCTCCCTTTAAGGTTCGTACACCTGTGTGATGTGAGACTGTTTGTGTCCCCCCCCCCCCCCCCTAACCATAACCTTAAAAGCAGACATACCCTCTATTCATATACTGCACTAATACAGCCTCTCACTAATACTAATACAGCCTCTCACTAATACTAATACAGCCTCTCACTAATACTAATACAGCCTCTCACTAATACTAATACAGCCTCTCACTAATACTAATACAGCCTCTCACTAACACTAATACAGCCTCTCACTAATACTAATACAGCCTCTCACTAATACAGCCTCTCACTAATACTAATACAGCCTCTCACTAATACTAATACAGCCTCTCACTAATACTAATACAGCCTCTCACTAATACTAATACAGCCTCTCACTAGCACTAATACAGCCTCTCACTAACACTAATACAGCCTCTCACTAACACTAATACAGCCTCTCACTAATACAGCCTCTCACTAGCACTAATACAGCCTCTCACTAATACAGCCTCTCACTAGCACTAATACAGCCTCTCACTAGCACTAATACAGCCTCTCACTAACACTAATACAGCCTCTCACTAATACACTAATACAGCCTCTCACTAACACTAATACATCCTCTCACTAACACTAATACAGCCTCTCACTAACACTAATACAGCCTCTCACTAATACAGCCTCTCACTAACACTAATACAGCCTCTCACTAATACAGCCTCTCACTAACACTAATACAGCCTCTCACTAACACTAATACAGCCTCTCACTAATACAGCCTCTCACTAATACACTAATACAGCCTCTCACTAATACAGCCTCTCACTAACACTAATACAGCCTCTCACTAATACAGCCTCTCACTAATACTAATACAGCCTCTCACTAATACACTAATACAGCCTCTCACTAATACAGCCTCTCACTAACACTAATACAGCCTCTCACTAACACTAATACAGCCTCTCACTAACACTAATACAGCCTCTCACTAGCACTAATACAGCCTCTCACTAACACTAATACAGCCTCTCACTAATACAGCCTCTCACTAACACTAATACAGCCTCTCACTAACACTAATACAGCCTCTCACTAATACAGCCTCTCACTAATACAGCCTCTCACTAGCACTAATACAGCCTCTCACTAACACTAATACAGCCTCTCACTAATACAGCCTCTCACTAACACTAATACAGCCTCTCACTAACACTAATACAGCCTCTCACTAATACAGCCTCTCACTAACACTAATACAGCCTCTCACTAACACTAATACAGCCTCTCACTAATACAGCCTCTCACTAATACAGCCTCTCACTAACACTAATACAGCCTCTCACTAACACTAATACAGCCTCTCACTAACACTAATACAGCCTCTCACTAATACAGCCTCTCACTAATACAGCCTCTCACTAACACTAATACAGCCTCTCACTAGCACTAATACAGCCTCTCACTAACACTAATACAGCCTCTCACTAATACAGCCTCTCACTAATACAGCCTCTCACTAACACTAATACAGCCTCTCACTAACACTAATACAGCCTCTCACAAATACAGCCTCTCACTAACACTAATACAGCCTCTCACTAACACTAATACAGACTCTCACTAACACTAATACAGCCTCTCACTAGCACTAATACAGCCTCTCACTAACACTAATACAGCCTCTCACTAATACAGACTCTCACTAACACTAATACAGCCTCTCACTAGCACTAATACAGCCTCTCACTAACACTAATACAGCCTCTCACTAATACAGCCTCTCACTAACACTAATACAGCCTCTCACTAACACTAATACAGCCTCTCACTAGCACTAATACAGCCTCTCACTAACACTAATACAGCCTCTCACTAACACTAATACAGCCTCTCACTAACACTAATACAGCCTCTCACTAACACTAATACAGCCTCTCACTAATACTAATACAGCCTCTCACTAATACAGCCTCTCACTAGCACTAATACAGCCTCTCACTAATACTAATACAGCCTCTCACTAACACTAATACAGCCTCTCACTAACACTAATACAGCCTCTCACTAACACTAATACAGCCTCTCACTAATACTAATACAGACTCTCACTAACACTAATACAGCCTCTCACTAACACTAATACAGCCTCTCACTAACACTAATACAGCCTCTCACTAACACTAATACAGCCTCTCACTAACACTAATACAGCCTCTCACTAACACTAATACAGCCTCTCACTAACACTAATACAGCCTCTCACTAGCACTAATACAGCCTCTCACTAATACAGCCTCTCACTAATACTAATACAGCCTCTCACTAACACTAATACAGCCTCTCACTAACACTAATACAGCCTCTCACTAACACTAATACAGCCTCTCACTAACACTAATACAGCCTCTCACTAATACAGCCTCTCACTAACACTAATACAGCCTCTCACTAACACTAATACAGCCTCTCACTAATACAGCCTCTCACTAACACTAATACAGCCTCTCACTAATACAGCCTCTCACTAACACTAACACAGCCTCTCACTAACACTAATACAGCCTCTCACTAACACTAATACAGCCTCTCACTAATACAGCCTCTCACTAGCACTAATACAGCCTCTCACTAATACAGCCTCTCACTAGCACTAATACAGCCTCTCACTAATACAGCCTCTCACTAACACTAATACAGCCTCTCACTAATACAGCCTCTCACTAACACTAATACAGCCTCTCACTAACACTAATACAGCCTCTCACTAACACTAATACAGCCTCTCACTAACACTAATACAGCCTCTCACTAATACAGCCTCTCACTAACACTAATACAGCCTCTCACTAATACAGCCTCTCACTAACACTAATACAGCCTCTCACTAACACTAATACAGCCTCTCACTAACACTAATACAGCCTCTCACTAATACAGCCTCTCACTAGCACTAATACAGCCTCTCACTAATACAGCCTCTCACTAGCACTAATACAGCCTCTCACTAATACAGCCTCTCACTAACACTAATACAGCCTCTCACTAATACTAATACAGCCTCTCACTAACACTAATACAGCCTCTCACTAACACTAATACAGCCTCTCACTAACACTAATACAGCCTCTCACTAACACTAATACAGCCTCTCACTAACACTAATACAGCCTCTCACTAACACTAATACAGCCTCTCACTAACACTAATACAGCCTCTCACTAACACTAATACAGCCTCTCACTAACACTAATACAGCCTCTCACTAGCACTAATACAGCCTCTCACTAACACTAATACAGCCTCTCACTAATACTAATACAGCCTCTCACTAGCACTAATACAGCCTCTCACTAGCACTAATACAGCCTCTCACTAATACACTAATACAGCCTCTCACTAACACTAATACAGCCTCTCACTAACACTAATACAGCCTCTCACTAACACTAATACAGCCACTCACTAACACTAATACAGCCTCTCACTAACACTAATACAGCCTCTCACTAATACAGCCTCTCACTAATACAGCCTCTCACTAACACTAATACAGCCTCTCACTAATACTAATACAGCCTCTCACTAATACAGCCTCTCACTAATACTAATACAGCCTCTCACTAATACAGCCTCTCACTAACACTAATACAGCCTCTCACTAACACTAATACAGCCTCTCACTAACACTAATACAGCCTCTCACTAACACTAATACAGCCTCTCACTAACACTAATACAGCCTCTCACTAACACTAATACAGCCTCTCACTAACACTAATACAGCCTCTCACTAGCACAAATACAGCCTCTCACTAATACAGCCTCTCACTAACACTAATACAGCCTCTCACTAACACTAATACAGCCTCTCACTAGCACTAATACAGCCTCTCACTAATACAGCCTCTCACTAACACTAATACAGCCTCTCACTAACACTAATACAGCCTCTCACTAACACTAATACAGCCTCTCACTAACACTAATACAGCCTCTCACTAACACTAATACAGCCTCTCACTAACACTAATACAGCCTTTCACTAACACTAATACAGCCTCTCACTAACACTAATACAGCCTCTCACTAATACAGCCTCTCACTAGCACTAATACAGCCTCTCACTAGCACAAATACAGCCTCTCACTAATACAGCCTCTCACTAACACTAATACAGCCTCTCACTAACACTAATACAGCCTCTCACTAATACAGCCTCTCACTAACACTAATACAGCCTCTCACTAGCACAAATACAGCCTCTCACTAATACAGCCTCTCACTAACACTAATACAGCCTCTCACTAACACTAATACAGCCTCTCACTAGCACTAATACAGCCTCTCACTAATACAGCCTCTCACTAACACTAATACAGCCTCTCACTAACACTAATACAGCCTCTCACTAGCACTAATACAGCCTCTCACTAACACTAATACAGCCTCTCACTAGCACTAATACAGCCTCTCACTAACACTAATACAGCCTCTCACTAACACTAATACAGCCTCTCACTAGCACTAATACAGCCTCTCACTAACACTAATACAGCCTCTCACTAACACAGCCTCTCACTGGCACTAATACAGCCTCTCACTAACACTAATACAGCCTCTCACTAACACTAATACAGCCTCTCACTAACACAGCCTCTCACTAACACTAATACAGCCTCTCACTAACACTAATACAGCCTCTCACTAACACTAATACAGCCTCTCACTAATACTAATACAGCCTCTCACTAATACAGCCTCTCACTAACACTAATACAGCCTCTCACTAGCACTAATACAGCCTCTCACTAACACTAATACAGCCTCTCACTAACACTAATACAGCCTCTCACTAATACTAATACAGCCTCTCACTAACACTAATACAGCCTCTCACTAACACTAATACAGCCTCTCACTAACACTAATACAGCCTCTCACTAACACTAATACAGCCTCTCACTAACACTAATACAGCCTCTCACTAACACTAATACACCCTCTCACTAACACTAATACAGCCTCTCACTAACACTAATACAGCCTCTCACTAACACTAATACAGCCTCTCACTAACACTAATACAGCCTCTCACTAACACTAATACAGCCTCTCACTAACACTAATACAGCCTCTCACTAACACTAATACAGCCTCTCACTAACACTAATACACCCTCTCACTAACACTAATACAGCCTCTCACTAACACTAATACAGCCTCTCACTAATACAGCCTCTCACTAACACTAATACAGCCTCTCACTAACACTAATACAGCCTCTCACTAACACTAATACAGCCTCTCACTAGCACTAATACAGCCTCTCACTGACACTAATACAGCCTCTCACTAATACAGCCTCTCACTAATACAGCCTCTCACTAACACTAATACAGCCTCTCACTAATACAGCCTCTCACTAATACTAATACAGCCTCTCACTAATACAGCCTCTCACTGACACTAATACAGCCTCTCACTAATACAGCCTCTCACTAATACAGCCTCTCACTAACACTAATACAGCCTCTCACTAATACAGCCTCTCACTAATACTAATACAGCCTCTCACTAATACAGCCTCTCACTAATACTAATACAGCCTCTCACTAATACAGCCTCTCACTAATACAGCCTCTCACTAACACTAATACAGCCTCTCACTAACACTAATACAGCCTCTCACTAACACTAATACAGCCTCTCACTAGCACTAATACAGCCTCTCACTAGCACTAATACAGCCTCTCACTAACACTAATACAGCCTCTCACTAACACTAATACAGCCTCTCACTAACACTAATACAGCCTCTCACTAACACTAATACAGCCTCTCACTAACACTAATACAGCCTCTCACTAACACTAATACAGCCTCTCACTAACACTAATACAGCCTCTCACTAACACTAATACAGCCTCTCACTAACACTAATACAGCCTCTCACTAACACTAATACAGCCTCTCACTAATACAGCCTCTCACTAACACTAATACAGCCTCTCACTAGCACTAATACAGCCTCTCACTAACACTAATACAGCCTCTCACTAACACTAATACAGCCTCTCACTAACACTAATACAGCCTCTCACTAACACTAATACAGCCTCTCACTAGCACTAATACAGCCTCTCACTAACACTAATACAGCCTCTCACTAGCACTAATACAGCCTCTCACTAACACTAATACAGCCTCTCACTAATACAGCCTCTCACTAACACTAATACAGCCTCTCACTAGCACTAATACAGCCTCTCACTAACACTAATACAGCCTCTCACTGACACTAATACAGCCTCTCACTAACACTAATACAGCCTCTCACTAACACTAATACAGCCTCTCACTAGCACTAATACAGCCTCTCACTAGCACTAATACAGCCTCTCACTAACACTAATACAGCCTCTCACTAATACAGCCTCTCACTAGCACTAATACAGCCTCTCACTAATACAGCCTCTCACTAACACTAATACAGCCTCTCACTAACACTAATACAGCCTCTCACTAGCACTAATACAGCCTCTCACTAACACTAATACAGCCTCTCACTAATACAGCCTCTCACTAACACTAATACAGCCTCTCACTAGCACTAATACAGCCTCTCACTAATACAGCCTCTCACTAACACTAATACAGCCTCTCACTAACACTAATACAGCCTCTCACTAATACAGCCTCTCACTAACACTAATACAGCCTCTCACTAACACTAATACAGCCTCTCACTAACACTAATACAGCCTCTCACTAATACTAATACAGCCTCTCACTAATACAGCCTCTCACTAACACTAATACAGCCTCTCACTAACACTAATACAGCCTCTCACTAACACTAATACAGCCTCTCACTAACACTAATACAGCCTCTCACTAACACTAATACAGCCTCTCACTAACACTAATACAGCCTCTCACTAACACTAATACAGCCTCTCACTAACACTAATACAGCCTCTCACTAATACAGCCTCTCACTAACACTAATACAGCCTCTCACTAACACTAATACAGCCTCTCACTAGCACTAATACAGCCTCTCACTAACACTAATACAGCCTCTCACTAACACTAATACAGCCTCTCACTAACACTAATACAGCCTCTCACTAACACTAATACAGCCTCTCACTAACACTAATACAGCCTCTCACTAACACTAATACAGCCTCTCACTAACACTAATACAGCCTCTCACTAACACTAATACAGCCTCTCACTGACACTAATACAGCCTCTCACTGACACTAATACAGCCTCTCACTAGCACTAATACAGCCTCTCACTAGCACTAATACAGCCTCTCACTAGCACTAATACAGCCTCTCACTAACACTAATACAGCCTCTCACTAACACTAATACAGCCTCTCACTAGCACTAATACAGCCTCTCACTAACACTAATACAGCCTCTCACTAACACTAATACAGCCTCTCACTAACACTAATACAGCCTCTCACTAACACTAATACAGCCTCTCACTAACACTAATACAGCCTCTCACTAGCACTAATACAGCCTCTCACTAGCACTAATACAGACTCTCACTAATACAGCCTCTCACTAATACAGCCTCTCACTAACACTAATACAGCCTCTCACTAACACTAATACAGCCTCTCACTAATACTAATACAGCCTCTCACTAACACTAATACAGCCTCTCACTAACACTAATACAGCCTCTCACTAATACTAATACAGCCTCTCACTAGCACTAATACAGCCTCTCACTAATACAGCCTCTCACTAACACTAATACAGCCTCTCACTAACACTAATACAGCCTCTCACTAACACTAATACAGCCTCTCACTAGCACTAATACAGCCTCTCACTAACACTAATACAGCCTCTCACTAATACTAATACAGCCTCTCACTAACACTAATACAGCCTCTCACTAATACTAATACAGCCTCTCACTAACACTAATACAGCCTCTCACTAACACTAATACAGCCTCTCACTAATACAGCCTCTCACTAACACTAATACAGCCTCTCACTAATACTAATACAGCCTCTCACTAACACTAATACAGCCTCTCACTAACACTAATACAGCCTCTCACTAACACTAATACAGCCTCTCACTAGCACTAATACAGCCTCTCACTAACACTAATACAGCCTCTCACTAGCACTAATACAGCCTCTCACTAATACAGCCTCTCACTAGCACTAATACAGCCTCTCACTAACACTAATACAGCCTCTCACTAGCACTAATACAGCCTCTCACTAGCACTAATACAGCCTCTCACTAACACTAATACAGCCTCTCACTAACACTAACACAGCCTCTCACTAGCACTAATACAGCCTCTCACTAGCACTAATACAGCCTCTCACTAACACTAATACAGCCTCCCACTAATACAGCCTCTCACTAGCACTAATACAGCCTCTCACTAATACAGCCTCTCACTAGCACTAATACAGCCTCTCACTAATACTAATACAGCCTCTCACTAACACTAATACAGCCTCTCACTAGCACTAATACAGCCTCTCACTAACACTAATACAGCCTCCCACTAATACAGCCTCTCACTAGCACTAATACAGCCTCTCACTAATACAGCCTCTCACTAACACTAATACAGCCTCTCACTAATACAGCCTCTCACTAACACTAATACAGCCTCTCACTAATACAGCCTCTCACTAACACTAATACAGCCTCTCACTAGCACTAATACAGCCTCTCACTAACACTAATACAGCCTCCCACTAATACAGCCTCTCACTAGCACTAATACAGCCTCTCACTAATACAGCCTCTCACTAACACTAATACAGCCTCCCACTAATACAGCCTCTCACTAGCACTAATACAGCCTCTCACTAATACAGCCTCTCACTAACACTAATACAGCCTCTCACTAATACTAATACAGCCTCTCACTAACACTAATACAGCCTCTCACTAACACTAATACAGCCTCTCACTAGCACTAATACAGCCTCTCACTAATACAGCCTCTCACTAACACTAATACAGCCTCTCACTAACACTAATACAGCCTCTCACTAACACTAATACAGCCTCTCACTAACACTAATACAGCCTCTCACTAACACTAATACAGCCTCTCACTAACACTAATACAGCCTCTCACTAACACTACAGCCTCTCACTAACACTAATACAGCCTCTCACTGACACTAATACAGCCTCTCACTAACACTAATACAGCCTCTCACTAGCACTAATACAGCCTCTCACTAACACTAATACAGCCTCTCACTAATACTAATACAGCCTCTCACTAGCACTAATACAGCCTCTCACTAACACTAATACAGCCTCTCACTAGCACTAATACAGCCTCTCACTAACACTAATACAGCCTCTCACTAATACAGCCTCTCACTAGCACTAATACAGCCTCTCACTAACACTAATACAGCCTCTCACTAATACAGCCTCTCACTAACACTAATACAGCCTCTCACTAACACTAATACAGCCTCTCACTAATACAGCCTCTCACTAGCACTAATACAGCCTCTCACTAGCACTAATACAGCCTCTCACTAATACAGCCTCTCACTAATACACTAATACAGCCTCTCACTAACACTAATACAGCCTCTCACTAACACTAATACAGCCTCTCACTAACACTAATACAGCCTCTCACTAACACTAATACAGCCTCTCACTAACACTAATACAGCCTCTCACTAACACTAATACAGCCTCTCACTAACACTAATACAGCCTCTCACTAACACTAATACAGCCTCTCACTAACACTAATACAGCCTCTCACTAACACTAATACAGCCTCTCACTAACACTAATACAGCCTCTCACTAACACTAATACAGCCTCTCACTAACACTAATACAGCCTCTCACTAATACAGCCTCTCACTAACACTAATACAGCCTCTCACTAATACTAATACAGCCTCTCACTAATACAGCCTCTCACTAACACTAATACAGCCTCTCACTAATACAGTCTCTCACTAACACTAATACAGCCTCTCACTAATACTAATACAGCCTCTCACTAATACAGCCTCTCACTAACACTAATACAGCCTCTCACTAATACTAATACAGCCTCTCACTAACACTAGTACAGCCTCTCACTAACACTAATACAGCCTCTCACTAACACTAATACAGTCTCTCACTAATACTAATACAGTCTCTCACTAATACTAATACAGCCTCTCACTAACACTAATACAGCCTCTCACTAATACAGCCTCTCACTAACACTAATACAGCCTCTCACTAATACAGCCTCTCACTAATACTAATACAGCCTCTCACTAATACAGCCTCTCACTAACACTAATACAGCCTCTCACTAACACTAATACAGCCTCTCACTAGCACTAATACAGCCTATCACTAACACTAATACAGACCTGTCTACATGTGTATATATGGGGCCTGTTAGTTTTGAACACATCCTGTATTCCTTTGTTTGTCCCGGCGTCTTCAGCCAACAACCAATAGGACGGTCAGGAGAAGCCCCACAACTGTCTCTGCACCAATCACACGGAGAGAAACGGAAGACGACAGCTGGAGTGGGTTACACACACGCGCACCTACGCACGCACGCACGCACGCACACACACACACACACATACACACACACACACACACACACACACACACACACACACATCATTATAGGCCTGCCAGAAAGAAGGAGGGGATGGAACCAGAATAACCACTAGCCTCCTAGACACTGACAGGAGGGGATTTAACCAGAATAACCACTAGTCTCCTAGACACTGGCAGGAGGAGATTGAACCAGAATAACCACTAGTCTCCTAGACACTGACAGGAGGGGATTGAACCAGAATAACCACTAGTCTCCTAAACACTGACAGGAGGGGATTGAACCAGAATAACCACTAGTCTCCTAGACACTGACAGGAGGGGATTGAACCAGAATAACCACTAGTCTCCTAGACACTGACAGGAGGGGATTGAACCAGAATAACCACTAGTCTCCTAGACACTGACAGGAGGGGATTGAACCAGAATAACCACTAGTCTCCTAGACACTGACAGGAGGGGATTGAACCAGAATAACCACTAGTCTCCTAGACACTGACAGGAGGGGATTGAACCAGAATAACCACTAGCCTCCTAGACACTGACAGGAGGGGATTGAACCAGAATAACCACTAGCCTCCTAGACACTGACAGGAGGGGATTGAACCAGAATAACCACTAGTCTCCTAGACACTGACAGGAGGGGATTGAACCAAAATAACCACTAGTCTCCTAGACACTGACAGGAGGGATTGAACCAGAATAACCACTAGTCTCCTAGACACTGACAGGAGGGGATTGAACCAGAATAAGCACTAGTCTCCTAGACACTGACAGGAGGGGATTGAACCAGAATAACCACTAGTCTCCTAGACACTGACAGGAGGGGATGGAACCAGAATAACCACTAGTCTCCTAGACACTGGCAGGAGTGGATTGAACCAGAATAACCACTAGTCTCCTAGACACTGACAGGAGGGATTGAACCAGAATAACCACTAGTCTCCTAGACACTGACAGGAGGGATTGAACCAGAATAACCACTAGCCTCCTAGACACTGACAGCATGGATTGAACCAGAATAACCACTAGTCTCCTAGACACTGACAGGAGGGATTGAACCAGAATAACCACTAGTCTCCTAGACACTGACAGGAGGGGATTGAACCAGAATAACCACTAGTCTCCTAGACACTGACAGGAGGGATTGAACCAGAATAACCACTAGCCTCCTAGACACTGACAGGAGGGGATTGAACCAGAATAACCACTAGCCTCCTAGACACTGACAGGAGGGGATTGAACCAGAATAAGCAATATGATTGTAAAGGTTGACACGGCCTTCATTTCCTACTTCAACCCTTTTGTGTTTCATTCTCTCTCTCTCTTTCTCTATATCTCTACTGCTTTCTCTCTTTTCTTCTCTCCCCCTCTCACAGAGAAGATGATGTCCAGGTATGGCGGTCTGCCAGGTGAGCTCCATATGATAGAGCTGGAGAAGAGTCCCAGGGGAGTCACTAGCACTGAGGCCCGGGGACAGGGTCTGGTGCCTGGTCTGGGTCTCAGCCTGACGGAGGACAGGGATGGTTCCAGAGCCCACCTCGGTGTCTACGTGGCTGGGGTCGACCCCCAGGGAGCGGCGGGGCGAGACAGGCGGATACGGGTGGGAGATGAGCTACTGGAGGTGAGTCAGTGGGTGTGAGAGATTAGAGAAAGAGACACCACACTGCAGGTGGCAGTATGCACCCCTCTTTCAGTTTGTTTTACTGACTCGTAGAAGTTTCAATGCAGACAGCCCTGAATGGAGCTGCCCATGCTGTCACGGAATACATTATGGAACAGATACAAAGAAGGACCCTCTATCCACCTCTATGAAGGCCAGATACAAAGAAGGACCCTCATTCCACCTCCAGGCTGAGGGTGCTGACCTGTTGCACCCTCTACAACCACTGTGATTCCACCTCTATGATGGCCAGATACAAATAAGGACCCTCTATTTACCTCTATGATGGCCAGATACAAATAAGGACCCTCTATCCACCTATATGATGGCCAGACGCAAAGAATGGCCCTCTGTCCACCTCTATGATGGCCAGATATAAAGAAGGATCCTCTATCCTCTATGATGGCCAGATATAAAGAAGGACCCTCTATCCTCTATGATGGCCAGATACAAAGAAGGATCCTCTATCCACCTCTATGATGGCCAGATATAAAGAAGGACCCTCTATCCTCTATGATGGCCAGATACAAAGAAGGATCCTCTATCCAACTCTATGATGGCCAGATATAAAGAAGGATCCTCTATCCACCTCTATGATGGCCAGATACAAAGAAGGATTCTCTATCCTCTATGATGGCCAGATACAAAGAAGGACCCTCTATCCAACTCTATGATGGCCAGATATAAAGAAGGATCCTCTATCCACCTCTATGATGGCTAGATACAAAGAAGGACCCTCTATCCTCTATGATGGCCAGATATAAAGAAGGATCCTCTATCCACCTCTATGATGGCCAGATACAAAGAAGGATCCTCTATCCTCTATGATGGCCAGATACAAAGAATGGCCCTCTGTCCACCTCTATGATGGCCAGATACAAAGAATGGCCCTCTATCCACCTCTATGATGGCCCAGATACAAAGAATGGCCCTCTATCCACCTCTATGATGGCCAGATACAAAGAATGGCCCTCTATCCACCTCTATGATTAAACCCCCCCCATATATTTAGGATGTTTATAACAGCAATAAGGCACCTCGGGGGTTTGTGGTATATGGCCAATCGGCTAAGGGCTGTGTCCAGGCACTCCGCGATGCGTCGATCCTGTATAGTCGAAGTCACCAGATCGCTACAGCCATCCTCAACACTGTTGTAGAGGACCACAGCCACTAACATACAGTAGCGTCAGCTATAGGGGCGGCAGGTAGCCTAGTGGTTAGAGTGTAGAGGCGGCAGGTAGACTAGTGGTTAGAGTGTAGAGGCGGCAGGTAGACTAGTGGTTAGAGTGTAGAGGCGGCAGGTAGACTAGTGGTTAGAGTGTAGAGGCGGCAGGTAGACTAGTGGTTAGAGTGTAGAGGCGGCAGGTAGACTAGTGGTTAGAGTGTAGAGGCGGCAGGTAGACTAGTGGTTAGAGTGTAGAGGCGGCAGGTAGACTAGTGGTTAGAGTGTAGAGGCGGCAGGTAGACTAGTGGTTAGTGTGTAGAGGCGGCAGGTAGACTAGTGGTTAGAGTGTAGAGGCGGCAGGTAGACTAGTGGTTAGAGTGTAGAGGCGGCAGGTAGACTAGTGGTTAGAGTGTTGGACTAGTAACTGAAAGGTTGCGAGATCGAATCCCCAAGCTGACCAGGTAAAAATCTGTCGTTCTGCCCCTGAACAAGGCAGGTAACCCACTGTTCTTAGTCCGTCATTGAAAATAAGACTTTGTTCTTAAAACTGACTTGCCGAGTTAAATAAAGGTTAAATAAAAAATATAGTAGTAATGTGTTATGTCCTGGTTGTAGATCAACGGTCAGATCCTGTATGGTCGTAGTCACCAGAACGCCACAGCCATCCTCAACAGTGCTCCTTCTAAAGTCCAGATCCTCCTCACCAGGTACAGAACCGCACACTACACAGTAAATGGGATTACACGACACGCTGTTGAGATGCCCCCTTTTTGACGTTTCCTGTAGAAGAGTTTGAATCAAATGTATCAAACGGGTGTTAAGTCATATGATTTTACTGTGCTTGAAATATAGTAACTATTATGGATTTACTCGTTGTCAACACGGTGATCAATTGTAACCACCAATTACTTCATTATATTTCCAAGATGGCGACGTTGATGTCTAACAGAGATGTTATTGTTTTGATCAGGAATAAAGCCTCTCTGACGCAGATGGCTCAAGGACCCTTGGGCGGGGACTCCTCCTCTTCCTCCCTCCATCCCTCCATCCATGTCTCTTCCTCCCACCCCCCCATTCCTCCCCACTCCTCCGTCGGCACTGCCAGGAACGCCTCCTCTTCCAGCGGGCGATCTGATTGGCCAACGGGCTCCGCTCTGACCCATGACCTCCTGTGCTGTCCCATAATACCCGGCGTCGACAGCACCATAGAGATTTGTAAAGGACACTTGGGCCTGGGCCTCAGCATCGTGGGGGGGTGTGACACGCTACTGGTAAGAGAGACAGAGAGATGGAGTGAGAGAGAGAGAGATGGGAGAGAGCGAAATAGAGAGAGAGAGAGAGAGAGAGAGAGAGAGAGAGAGAGAGAGACAGAGAGAGAGACAGAGAGAGAGACAGAGAGACAGAGAGAGACAGACAGAGAGACAGAGAGAGAGACAGAGAGAGAGACAGAGAGACAGAGAGAGAGAGAACGTGATAGAGTGTGTTCGTGTGGGTGTTTAGCATGGAGATCTGTAAAGGACACACAGGGGATTGTGTGTCCTGGGTAAAATACCAACTGGTCTGATGATGTACTGTAGAACACCCTCTCCTGGGTAAAATACCAACTGGTCTGATGATGTACTGTAGAACACCCTCTCCTGGGTAAAATACCAACTGGTCTGATGATATACTGTAGAACACCCTCTCCTGGGTAAAATACCAACTGGTCTGATGATGTACTGTAGAACATCCTCTCCTGGGTAAAATACCAACTGGTCTGATGATGTACTGTAGAACACCCTCTCCTGGGTAAAATACCAACTGGTCTGATGATGTACTGTAGAACATCCTCTCCTGGGTAAAATACCAACTGGTCTGATGATGTACTGTAGAACACCCTCTCCTGGGTAAAATACCAACTGGTCTGATGATGTACTGTAGAACACCCTCTCCTGGGTAAAATACCAACTGGTCTGATGATGTACTGTACTGTAGAACACCCTCTCCTGGGTAAAATACCAACTGGTCTGATGATGTACTGTAGAACATCCTCTCCTGGGTAAAATACCAACTGGTCTGATGATGTACTGTACTGTAGAACACCCTCTCCTGGGTAAAATACCAACTGGTCTGATGATGTACTGTACTGTAGAACACCCTCTCCTGGGTAAAATACCAACTGGTCTGATGATGTACTGTAGATCACCCTCTCCTGGGGTAAAATACCAACTGGTCTGATGATGTACTGTACTGTAGAACACCCTCTCCTGGGTAAAATACCAACTGGTCTGATGATGTACTGTAGAACACCCTCTCCTGGGTAAAATACCAACTGGTCTGATGATGTACTGTAGAACACCCTCTCCTGGGTAAAATACCAACTGGTCTGATGATGTACTGTAGAACATCCTCTCCTGGGTAAAATACCAACTGGTCTGATGATGTACTGTAGAACATCCTCTCCTGGGTAAAATACCAACTGGTCTGATGATGTACTGTAGAACACCCTCTCCTGGGTAAAATACCAACTGGTCTGATGATGTACTGTAGAACACCCTCTCCTGGGTAAAATACCAACTGGTCTGATGATGTACTGTACTGTAGAACACTCTCTCCTGGGTAAAATACCAACTGGTCTGATGATGTACTGTAGAACACCCTCTCCTGGGTAAAATACCAGCTGGTCTGATGATGTACTGTACTGTAGAACACCCTCTCCTGGGGTAAAATACCAACTGGTCTGATGATGTACTGTACTGTAGAACACCCTCTCCTGGGTAAAATACCAACTGGTCTGATGATGTACTGTACTGTAGAACACCCTCTCCTGGATAAAATACCAACTGGCCTGATGATGTACTGTAGAACACCCTCTCCTGGGTAAAATACCAACTGGTCTGATCATGTACTGTACTGTAGAACACCCTCTCCTGGGGTAAAATACCAACTGGTCTGATGATATACTGTAGAACACCCTCTCCTGGGGTAAAATACCAACTAGTCTGATGATGTACTGTAGAACACCCTCTCCTGGGTAAAATACCAACTGGTCTGATGATGTACTGTAGAACACCCTCTCCTGGGTAAAATACCAACTGGTCTGATGATGTACTGTAGAACACCCTCTCCTGGGTAAAATACCAACTGGTCTGATGATGTACTGTAGAACACCCTCTCCTGGGTAAAATACCAACTGGTCTGATGATGTACTGTAGAACACCCTCTCCTGGGTAAAATACCAGCTGGTCTGATGATGTACTGTAGAACACCCTCTCCTGGGTAAAATACCAGCTGGTCTGATGATGTACTGTAGAACACCCTCTCCTGGGTAAAATACCAACTGGTCTGATGATGTACTGTAGAACACCCTCTCCTGGGTAAAATACCAGCTGGTCTGATGATGTACTGTAGAACACCCTCTCCTGGGTAAAATACCAACTGGTCTGATGATGTACTGTAGAACATCCTCTCCTGGGTAAAATACCAACTGGTCTGATCATGTACTGTACTGTAGAACACCCTCTCCTGGGTAAAATACCAACTGGTCTGATGATATACTGTAGAACACCCTCTCCTGGGTAAAATACCAACTGGTCTGATGATGTACTGTAGAACACCCTCTCCTGGGTAAAATACCAACTGGTCTGATGATGTACTGTACTGTAGAACACCCTCTCCTGGGTAAAATACCAACTGGTCTGATGATAGTACTGTAGAACACCCTCTCCTGGGTAAAATACCAACTGGTCTGATGATGTACTGTAGAACACCCTCTCCTGGGTAAAATACCAACTGGTCTGATGATGTACTGTACTGTAGAACACCCTCTCCTGGGTAAAATACCAACTGGTCTGATGATGTACTGTAGAACACCCTCTCCTGGGTAAAATACCAACTGGTCTGATGATGTACTGTAGAACACCCTCTCCTGGGTAAAATACCAACTGGTCTGATGATGTACTGTACTGTAGAACACCCTCTCCTGGGTAAAATACCAACTGGTCTGATGATGTACTGTACTGTAGAACACCCTCTCCTGGGGTAAAATACCAACTGGTCTGATGATGTACTGTAGAACACCCTCTCCTGGGTAAAATACCAACTGGTCTGATGATGTACTGTAGAACACCCTCTCCTGGGTAAAATACCAACTGGTCTGATGATGTACTGTAGAACACCCTCTCCTGGGTAAAATACCAACTGGTCTGATGATGTACTGTAGAACACCCTCTCCTGGGTAAAATACCAACTGGTCTGATGATGTACTGTAGAACACCCTCTCCTGGGTAAAATACCAACTGGTCTGATGATGTACTGTAGAACACCCTCTCCTGGGTAAAATACCAACTGGTCTGATGATGTACTGTAGAACACCCTCTCCTGGGTAAAATACCAACTGGTCTGATGATGTACTGTAGAACACCCTCTCCTGGGTAAAATACCAACTGGTCTGATGATGTACTGTAGAACACCCTCTCCTGGGTAAAATACCAACTGGTCTGATGATGTACTGTAGAACACCCTCTCCTGGGTAAAATACCAACTGGTCTGATGATGTACTGTACTGTAGAACACCCTCTCCTGGGGTAAAATACCAACTGGTCTGATGATGTACTGTAGAACATCCTCTCCTGGGTAAAATACCAACTGGTCTGATGATGTACTGTAGAACACCCTCTCCTGGGTAAAATACCAACTGGTCTGATGATGTACTGTAGAACACCCTCTCCTGGGTAAAATACCAACTGGTCTGATGATGTACTGTAGAACACCCTCTCCTGGGTAAAATACCAACTGGTCTGATGATGTACTGTACTGTAGAACACCCTCTCCTGGGGTAAAATACCAACTGGTCTGATGATATACTGTAGAACACCCTCTCCTGGGTAAAATACCAACTGGTCTGATGATGTACTGTACTGTAGAACACCCTCTCCTGGGTAAAATACCAACTGGTCTGATGATGTACTGTAGAACACCCTCTCCTGGGTAAAATACCAACTGGTCTGATGATGTACTGTAGAACACCCTCTCCTGGGGTAAAATACCAACTGGTCTGATGATGTACTGTAGAACACCCTCTCCTGGGGTAAAATACCAACTGGTCTGATGATGTACTGTAGAACACCCTCTCCTGGGTAAAATACCAACTGGTCTGATGATGTACTGTAGAACACCCTCTCCTGGGTAAAATACCAACTGGTCTGATGATGTACTGTAGAACACCCTCTCCTGGGGTAAAATACCAACTGGTCTGATGATGTACTGTAGAACACCCTCTCCTGGGTAAAATACCAACTGGTCTGATGATGTACTGTAGAACACCCTCTCCTGGGGTAAAATACCAACTGGTCTGATGATGTACTGTACTGTAGAACATCCTCTCCTGGGTAAAATACCAACTGGTCTGATGATATACTGTAGAACATCCTATCCTGGGTAAAATACCAACTGGTCTGATGATGTACTGTAGAACACCCTCTCCTGGGTAAAATACCAGCTGGTCTGATGATGTACTGTAGAACACCCTCTCCTGGGTAAAATACCAACTGGTCTGATGATGTACTGTAGAACACCCTCTCCTGGGTAAAATACCAACTGGTCAGATGATGTACTGTAGAACACCCTCTCCTGGGTAAAATACCAACTGGTCTGATGATGTACTGTAGAACACCCTCTCCTGGGTAAAATACCAACTGGTCTGATGATGTACTGTAGAACACCCTCTCCTGGGTAAAATACCAACTGGTCTGATGATGTACTGTAGAACACCCTCTCCTGGGTAAAATACCAACTGGTCTGATGATATACTGTACTGTAGAACACCCTCTCCTGGGTAAAATACCAACTGGTCTGATGATATACTGTACTGTAGAACACCCTCTCCTGGGGTAAAATACCAACTGGTCTGGTGATGTACTGTAGAACACCCTCTCCTGGGTAAAATACCAACTGGCCTGATGATGTACTGTAGAACACCCTCTCCTGGGTAAAATACCAACTGGTCTGATGATGTACTGTAGAACACCCTCTCCTGGGTAAAATACCAACTGGTCTGATGATGTACTGTACTGTAGAACTCCCTCTCCTGGGTAAAATACCAACTGGTCTGATGATGTACTGTAGAACACCCTCTCCTGGGTAAAATACCAACTGGTCTGATGATGTACTGTAGAACACCCTCTCCTGGGTAAAATACCAACTGGTCTGATGATGTACTGTAGAACACCCTCTGCTGGGATAAAATACCAACTGGTCTGATGATGTACTGTAGAACACCCTCTCCTGGGTAAAATACCAACTGGTCTGATGATGTACTGTAGAACACCCTCTCCTGGGGTAAAATACCAACTGGTCTGATGATGTACTGTAGAACACCCTCTCCTGGGTAAAATACCAACTGGTCTGATGATGTACTGTACTGTAGAACACCCTCTCCTGGGTAAAATACCAACTGGTCTGATGATGTACTGTACTGTAGAACACCCTCTCCTGGGTAAAATACCAACTGGTCTGATGATGTACTGTACTGTAGAACACCCTCTCCTGGGGTAAAATACCAACTGGTCTGATGATGTACTGTAGAACACCCTCTCCTGGGTAAAATACCAACTGGTCTGATGATGTACTGTAGAACACCCTCTCCTGGGTAAAATACCAACTGGTCTGATGATGTACTGTACTGTAGAACACCCTCTCCTGGGTAAAATACCAACTGGTCTGATGATGTACTGTAGAACACCCTCTCCTGGGTAAAATACCAACTGGTCTGGTGATGTACTGTAGA
>NW_026600219.1:1091832-1146832 GCF_029448725.1 Salvelinus fontinalis
AATTTCCACTGTCCTCTCATTGAAAGTGGTGTTTCTCCCTCATTTTTCAGAGTAAAAGCCTGAAACAATGCCTAAAGACTGGCCACATGTAGTGGAAGCCATAGGGATCGTGAACTGGGTCATAAGTCTTTGTATGGTGGATAGGCTTTCAATGGAAAAACGGCCATGTCAAAATAATAGCACTTCCTGGATGGATTCTCCTCAGGTTTTCGCCAGCCATATCAGTTCTGTTAGTTAGTTTTGGAAACTTTTGAGTGTTTTCTATCCAAATCTAGCTTCTGGGCCTGAGTATCAGGCAGTTTACTTTGGGTACCTCATTCATCCAAACTACTCAATACTGCCCCCGGTCCCAGAAAGGTTTTAAACAACATACCAACTTCTGAAATAGTCAGATCCATTGTAAAAAGTAACTTAAAGTTAACTACAGTAAAAAGTAACTTACAGTTAACTACAGTAAAAAGTAACTTAAAGTTAACTACAGTAAAAAGTAACTTAAATTTAACTACAGTAAAAAGTTAAGCCACCAGAGGGAGACAGAGAGACGTCAGAGAGGAGAGGACTACTGTGAGAGATTCACTCTGTGAAGATGGGATGTCTGGTTTTGTAACTCGACCTCACAGTAGACACATCAATCCAACGCTGTAAACTCATTGAATGGGCGTGAACAAGTGCAGATCCAAAACATCCTTTTCAGTAATAAATGCTATTTTCCCCCACAGCAGTTGAAGACCACCATGAGATAAGGACAGTGGTGATACATCAGGTGGGATATACACTACTCTGGGTTTGTGTCATTTTCTATCAGAGCAAATGCTGAGCAAAGCTGGAATATATATGGTTGTTATATGTAATATATTTGGTTGATATATGGAATATATTTGGTTGTTATATGGAATATATATGGTTGTTATATGGAATATATATGGTATGTAATATATATGGTTGGTAGAGTCTATATGTTGTTATATGTAATATATATGGTATGTAATATATATGGTTTGTAGAGTCTATATGTTGTTATATGTAATATATATGGTTGGTAGAGTCTATATGTTGTTATATGTAATATATATGGTATGTAATATATATGGTTGGTAGAGTCTATATGTTGTTATATGTAATATATATGGTATGTAATATATATGGTTTGTAGAGTCTATATGTTGTTATATGTAATATATATGGTTGGTAGAGTCTATGTTTTTATATGTAATATATATGGTATGTAATATATATGGTTTGTAGAGTCTATATGTTGTTATATGTAATATATATGGTTGGTAGAGTCTATGTTTTTATATGTAATATATATGGTATGTAATATATATGGTTTGTAGAGTCTATATGTTGTTATATGTAATATATATGGTTGGTAGAGTCTATGTTTTTATATGTAATATATATGGTATGTAATATATATGGTTGGTAGAGTCTATATGTTGTTATATGTAATATATATGGTATGTAATATATATGGTTTGTAGAGTCTATATGTTGTTATATGTAATATATATGGTTGGTAGAGTCTATGTTTTTATATGTAATATATATGGTATGTAATATATATGGTTGGTAGAGTCTATATGTTGTTATATGTAATATATATGGTATGTCATATATATGGTTGGTAGAGTCTATATGTTGTTATATGTAATATATATGGTATGTCATATATATGGTTGGTAGAGTCTATATGTTGTTATATGTAATATATATGGTATGTAATATATATGGTTGGTAGAGTCTATATGTTGTGTTACTCCAGGGTCCGTGTGACTCTCTGGGTCTGAGTGTAGCTGGTGGGGTTGGTTCTCCTCATGGAGACATACCTCTCTTCATCTCTACTATGGACCCTGATGGACTGGCTGCAAGATCACACCAAATATATGTAAGTCTCTCTCTGTGTGTGTCTGCATGCGTACACAATCAAATAATTTAACTCATCTGTGTATGAATATGTTCTACCGTTCTCTCTGCCTGTATTCACTCCTCTGTCTCTCTCTCTCTCTCTCTCTCTCTCCTACTCTCTCTCTCTCTCTCCTACCCCCTCTCTCTCTCTCTCCTACTCTGTCTCTCTCTCTCTCTTTCTCTCTCTCTCTCTCTCTTCCCTCACTCCATCTCTTTCTCCATCTCTCTCCCACTCTCTCTCTCTATCTCTCTCTCTCTTCCCTCACTCCATCTCTTTCTCCATCTCTCTCTCTCTCTCTCTCTCTCTCTCTCTCTCTCTCCTACTCTCTCTCTCTCTCTCCTACCCCCTCTCTCTCTCTCTCTTTCTCTCTCTCTCTCTCTCTTCCCTCACTCCATCTCTTTCTCCATCTCTCTCCCACTCTCTTTCTCTCTCTCTCTCTCTCTTCCCTCACTCCATCTCTTTCTCCATCTCTCTCTCTATCTCTCTCTCTCTTCCCCCTCTCTCTTGCCTCTCTCCATCTCTCTCTCCATCTCTCTCTCCCACTCTTTCTCACTGTCCATCTCTCTCTCCATCTCTCTCTCCCACTCTTTCTCACTGTCTCTCTCTCTCTCCATCTCTCTCCCTCTCTCTATCTCTCTCTCTCTTCACCCTCTCTCTCTCTCTCTCTCGCTCTCACCCCCTCCCTCTCTCCCTCCATCTCTCAGGTAGGAGACTTCATGGTAAGTATTAACGATGTCTCCACTGAGGGGATGAGCCACGTCCAAGCTGGAGTTCTGCTGAAGACCATCAGTGGGACCATCACCCTACAGGTGACACACACACACACACACACACACACACACACACACACACACACACACACACACATACATACACACACACACACACACACACACACACACACACACACACACACACACACACACACACACACACACACACACACACACACACACACACACACACACACACACACACACACACACATACACACACACACACACACACACCATCACAGGTGACCAATCCTAGAAAGATAACATCATCTACAGTTGAAACTGCTCACCGTGCGCTGCACTGTGGCTGTCCACTGCTCCCTTCTCTCTCCAGCCCAATGTCTAGCTGTCCACTGCTCCAGTCTCTCTCCAACCCAATGTCTAGCTGTCCACTGCTCCAGTCTCTCTCCAACCCAGTGTCTAGCTGTCCACTGCTCCAGTCTCTCTCCAACCCAATGTCTAGCTGTCCACTGCTCCAGTCTCTCTCCAACCCAATGTCTAGCTGTCCACTGCTCCAGTCTCTCTCCAACCCAATGTCTAGCTGTCCACTGCTCCAGTCTCTCTCCAACCCAATGTCTAGCTGTCCACTGCTCCAGTCTCTCTCCAACCCAATGTCTAGCTGTCCACTGCTCCAGTCTCTCTCCAACCCAATGTCTAGCTGTCTACTGCTCCAGTCTCTCTCCAACCCAATGTCTACCTGTCCACTGCTCCAGTCTCTCTCCAACCCAATGTCTAGCTGTCTACTGCTCCAGTCTCTCTCCAACCCAATGTCTAGCTGTCCACTGCTCCAGTCTCTCCAACCCAGTGTCTACCTGTCCACTGCTCCAGTCTCTCTCCAACCCAATGTCTAGCTGTCTACTGCTCCAGTCTCTCTCCAACCCAATGTCTAGCTGTCCACTGCTCCAGTCTCTCCAACCCAGTGTCTAGCTGTCCACTGCTCCAGTCTCTCTCCAACCCAGTGTCTATATGTGTGTATCAGAGGGGTTGGGTACAGCAGAAGACACTGTTTCAATATGGATTAATAACATCTCGTTGTTCTCCAGGTGCTGACTACAGGGTCGGTGGCTGAGGGCTGTGGAGGAGGACAGGCTCAGGGGGATGTAGGTCTCCCCTCCACAGGACCAGCTACCCTGCACAACAACATGAGGTAGGACTCTGCTGCTATCGCATGTTATAAAGTGGGAGAAGGTAGAGGAGGCTCAGGACAGAGAGAGGGACAGGAGGCTGAGGACAGGAAGAGGGGGAAGACTGAGGACAGGGAGAGGGGGAAGGCTGAGGTCAGGGAGAGGGGGAAGGCTGAGGGGAGGGGGAGGAGGCTGAGGACAGGGAGATGGGGAAGGCTGAGGACAGGGCGAGGGAGAGGAGGCTGAGGACAGGGAGAGGGGGAAGGCTGAGGACAGGGAGAGGGGGAAGGCTGAGGACAGGGAGAGGGAGAGGAGGCTGAGGACAGGGAGAGGGGGAAGGCTGAGGACAGGGAGAGGGGGAAGGCTGAGGACAGGGAGAGGGAGAGGAGGCTGAGGACAGGGAGAGGGGGAAGGCTGAGGACAGGGAGAGGGGGAAGGCTGAGGACAGGGAGAGGGGGAAGGCTGAGGACAGGGAGAGGGAGAGGAGGCTGAGGACAGGAAGATGGGGAAGGCTGAGGACAGGGAGAGGGGGAGGGAGGAGGCTGAGGACAGTGAGAGGGGGAGGAGGCTGAGGACAGGAAGAGGGGGAGCAGGTAGAGAAGGCTGAGGAGAGGGAGAGGGGGATGTAGGTATCCCCTCCACAAGATCAGCTACCCTTCACAACAACATGAGGTGGGAATGTACTGCTGTTTATACATGTTTAGCTCTATAACACATAGATTCTCAACTATTTTGCCCCTCAGGGCCACCGTATAGTAATATTTTAACATTTATTAAAATGGGGTCAATGAGGGTTAATGCAGACAGTTTGTTTAAAACTTTTCACAAATGCAAAAGTTTGGTATGAGAGTTACCACACCCTTCATATCAGATAGAGAACTGCAAATCTTACATGTTGTTGTTTTATATCTCCTACAGTCCCCAGTTTTATAGAACCATCAGTCTGGACAGAGGAACTCTGGGTCTAGGCTTCAGCATAGTAGGAGGGTTCAGCAGTCCCCACGGAGACCTGCCCATCTACGTCAAAACCGTCTTCGGAAAGGTAACTGTCTATTTCATTTAGAAAGGTAACACAGGCCTCTATTTCATTTAAAACGGTAACACAGGCCTCTCTTTCATTTAGAACGGTAACACAGGCCTCTATTTCATTTAGAAAGGTAACACAGGCCTCTATTTCATTTAGAAAGGTAACACAGGCCTCTATTTCATTTAGAAAGGTAACACAGGCCTCTATTTCATGTAGAACGGTAACACAGGCCTCTATTTCATTTAGAACGGTAACACGGACCTCTATTTCATTTAGAAAGGTAACACGGACCTCTATTTCATTTAGAAAGGTAACACAGACCTCTATTTCATTTAAAACGGTAACACAGGCCTCTCTTTCATTTAGAACGGTAACACAGGCCTCTATTTCATTTAGAAAGGTAACACAGGCCTCTATTTCATTTAGAAAGGTAACACAGGCCTCTATTTCATTTAGAAAGGTAACACAGGCCTCTATTTCATGTAGAACGGTAACACAGGCCTCTATTTCATTTAGAACGGTAACACGGACCTCTATTTCATTTAGAAAGGTAACACAGACCTCTATTTCATTTAGAACGGTAACACAGACCTCTATTTCATTTAGAACGGTAATACAGGCCTCAATTTCATTTAGAATGGTAACACAGGCCTCTATTTCATTTAGAAAGGTAACACAGGCCTCTATTTCATTTAGAAAGGTAACACAGGCCTCTATTTCATTTAAAACGGTAACACAGGCCTCTCTTTCATTTAGAACGGTAACACAGGCCTCTATTTCATTTAGAAAGGTAACACAGGCCTCTATTTCATTTAGAAAGGTAACACAGGCCTCTATTTCATTTAGAAAGGTAACACAGGCCTCTATTTCATGTAGAACGGTAACACAGGCCTCTATTTCATTTAGAACGGTAACACGGACCTCTATTTCATTTAGAAAGGTAACACAGACCTCTATTTCATTTAGAACGGTAACACAGACCTCTATTTCATTTAGAACGGTAATACAGGCCTCAATTTCATTTAGAATGGTAACACAGGCCTCTATTTCATTTAGAAAGGTAACACAGGCCTCTATTTCATTTAGAAAGGTAACACAGGCCTCTATTTTATTTAGAACGGTAACACAGACCTCTATTTCATTTAGAAAGGTAACATAGGCTTCTATTTCATTTAGAACGATAACACAGACCTCTTTTTCATGTAGAACGATAACACAGGCCTCTATTTCATTTAGAACAGTAACACAGACCTCTATTTCATGTAGAACTGTAACACAGGCCTCCATTTCATTTAGAAAGGTAACACAGGCCTCTATTTCATTTAGAAAGGTAACACAGACCTCTATTTCATTTAGAACGGTAACACAGGCCTCTATTTCATTTAGAACTGTAACACAGACCTCTATTTCATTTAGAAAGGTAACACAGGCCTCTATTTCATTTAGAAAGGTAACACAGGCCTCTATTTCATTTAGAACGGTAACACAGGCCTCTATTTCATTTAGAAAGGTAACACAGACCTCTATTTAATTTAGAACGGTAACACAGACCTCTATTTCATTTAGAACGGTAACACAGGCCTCTATTTCATTTAGAACGGTAACACAGGCCTCTATTTCATTTAGAACGGTAACACAGAACTCTATTTCATTTAGAACGTTAGCACAGGCCTCTATTTCATTTAGAAAGGTAACACAGGCCTCTATTTCATTTAGAACGGTAACACAGACCTCTATTTCATTTAGAAAGGTAACACAGGCCTCTATTTTATTTAGAAAGGTAACACAGGCCTCTATTTCATTTAGAAAGGTAACACAGGCCTCTATTTCATTTAGAACGGTAACACAGGGTAACACATTATTTTAGTCCTCAATGTCAATTCAATGTACCTGTCATTCTACTGTAAATTCCTTGTGTCTTACAACTATCAAAAGTTACTCGATTGTCTTGCAACACAAGTAGAAACTCAACCAATGCAGCTGTGTTTGATGCCATGGTGATTGATGCCGTGGTGATTGATGCCGTGGTGATTGATGCCATGGTGATTGATGCCATGGTGATTGATGCAGTGTCTCTCTGTCTCTCCCTCTGCATTTATCTCTCTCTCTCTCTCTGTCTCTCTCTCTCTCTCTCTGATGCCGTGGTGATTGATGCCGTGTCTCTCTCTCTCTCTGATGCCGTGGTGATTGATGCCGTGTCTCTCTCTCTCTCTGATGCCGTGGTGATTGATGCCGTGTCTCTCTCTCTCTCCAGGGAGCAGCGATTGAGGATGGCAGGCTGCAGCGTGGGGATCAGATCATCGCCGTGAACGGTCACAGTCTGGAGGGGGTCACCCACGCCGGCGCCGTCGCCATACTGAAGAGGACCAAGGGAACTGTAGTCCTCACCGTACTCTCCTGAGTGTAGTCCTCGCACAACCGTCTGTCGCCCTTTGATGATGTCATCAGCAGACTACATCCGGGTTGTGTTCGTCAGGAAACAGACGAAACAGGGAGGGACTGTCTGAACTTTTTTTAATAAGAAACATTAATGTATGTGTTCTGTTGCAAAACGTTTTGCTACGGTGTGCAGTAATGAATAGGACCTTGTTTATCTCTAGAATGAGGTGAAGAGTCTCACAGAAGAATGTCTTCTCTATGTCTTCCTAGATGTAACTGGTTCTCATTGTAACAAAACTATGAACCCTGTAATGCCTTTCTATGTGTCTATGTACATCAACATGGACCTCATCATAGCAGACTACTGACATCACTGGCTCCTTTAAAATGGACCTCATCATAGCAGACTACTGACATCACTGGCTCCTTCTAAACGGACCTCATCATAGCAGACTACTGATTACTGACATCACTGGCTCCTTCTAAACGGACCTCATCATAGCAGACTACTGACATCACTGTCTCCTAAATGGACCTCATCATAGCAGACTACTGACATCACTGTCTCCTTCAAAACGGACCTCATCATAGCAGACTACTGACATCACTGTCTCCTTCAAAACGGACCTCATCGTAGCAGACTACTGACATCACTGTCTCCTTCAAAACGGACCTCATCATAGCAGACTACTGACATCACTGTCTCCTTCTAAACTGACCTCATCATAGCAGACTACTGACATCACTGGCTCCTTCAACATGGACCTCATCATAGCAGACTACTGACATCACTGTCTCCTTCAAAACGGACCTCATCATAGCAGACTACTGACATCACTGTCTCCTTCAAAACGGACCTCATCGTAGCAGACTACTGACATCACTGTCTCCTTCAAAACGGACCTCATCATAGCAGACTACTGACATCACTGGCTCCTTCTAAACTGACCTCATCATAGCAGACGACTCACATCACTGTCTCCTTCTAAACGGACCTCATCATAGCAGACTACTGACATCACTGTCTCCTTCAAAACGGACCTCATCGTAGCAGACGACTCACATCACTGTCTCCTTCAAAATGGACCTCATCATAGCAGACTACTGACATCACTGGCTCCTTCTAAACGGACCTCATCATAGCAGACTACTGACATCACTGGCTCCTTCTAAACGGACCTCATCATAGCAGACTACTGACTACTGACATCACTGGCTCCTTCTAAACGGACCTCATCATAGCAGACGACTGACATCACTGGCTCCTTCTAAACGGACCTCATCATAGCAGACTACTGACTACTGACATCACTGGCTCCTTCTAAACGGACCTCATCATAGCAGACTACTGACATCACTGGCTCCTTCTAAATGGACCTCATCATAGCAGACTACTGACATCACTGGCTCCTTCTAAACGGACCTCATCATAGCAGACTACTGACATCACTGGCTCCTTCTAAATGGACCTCATCATAGCAGACTACTGACATCACTGGCTCCTTCTAAATGGACCTCATCATAGCAGACTACTGACATCACTGGCTCCTTCTAAACGGACCTCATCATAGCAGACGACTGACATCACTGGCTCCTTCTAAACGGACCTCATCATAGCAGACTACTGACTACTGACATCACTGGCTCCTTCTAAACGGACCTCATCATAGCAGACTACTGACATCACTGTCTCCTTCTAAATGGACCTCATCATAGCAGACTACTGACATCACTGACTCCTTCAACATGGACCTCATCATAGCAGACTACTGACATCACTGTCTCCTTCAAAATGGACCTCATCATAGCAGACTACTGACATCACTGGCTCCTTCAAAATGGACCTCATCATAGCAGACTACTGACATCACTGGCTCCTTCTAAATGGACCTCATCATAGCAGACTACTGACATCACTGGCTCCTTCTAAATGGACCTCATCATAGCAGACTACTGACATCACTGGCTCCTTCAAAATGGACCTCATCATAGCAGACTACTGACTACTGACATCACTGGCTCCTTCTAAACGGACCTCATCATAGCAGACTACTGACTACTGACATCACTGTCTCCTTCTAAACGGACCTCATCATAGCAGACTACTGACTACTGACATCACTGGCTCCTTCTAAACGGACCTCATCATAGCAGACTACTGACTACTGACATCACTGTCTCCTTCTAAACGGACCTCATCATAGCAGACTACTGACTACTCACATCACTGGCTCCTTCTAAACGGACCTCATCATTGCAGACTACTGATTACTGACATCACTGTCTCCTTCTAAACGGACCTCATCATAGCAGACTACTGACATCACTGGCTCCTTCAAAATGGACCTCATCATAGCAGACTACTGATTACTGACATCACTGTCTCCTTCTAAACGGACCTCATCATAGCAGACTACTGACATCACTGGCTCCTTCTAAACGGACCTCATCATAGCAGACTACTGACGACTCACAGAACTAACTAACACACTCTAACGATGCAAGAACAAGTGTGGCAATAGATGCCAAGACTCTTCGCCAGTCTTTTATATTGGCAGTTAGGTGTAGAATTTACATTCAAATTCAAAATCTGAGCCTTTTCTCTCTCTCTCTCTCTGTGCGTTAGTTGCTACCTTAACAATATGATACGGCTTATTTCATTATGTAACTTTATACTTCTGTCATGTTCATGAATATATTAATGTGACTGCTATTTAACCATTTATTTATTCTGTTTTATATGTTGCCTGTAGGAAGGCGTAACTAACCTGTACTTTTGTTCTATTATTTCATATGGTGAATGTAATGTAGAAAGAAACTATTAAAGTTTTACGACATAAGTTTTCTACATATAGATAGAATATTGGTATTTTAAGCCGCTTCGGCTGCTAATACTGAATTCTTAATGTATTGTAGTTTACTGATATACCGCCAGCTTACTATAGCTACTGCTATTACTAATAGTATATACGGGCTGGATGACAACGTCAGGAAAAACGGTGCGCGTGCATCGATGAGGCAGATGTGATGATTCTGAACGGTCCGATAGCTAGCAACAATGACAAGAAGCCGCCACGTGGTGATGTGATTCTGAACGGTCCGATAGCTAGCAACAAGGACAAGAAGCCTCCACGTGGGGATGTGACTCTGAACGGTCCGATAGCTAGGAACAATGACAAGAAGCCGCCACGTGGGGATGTGACTCTGAACGGTTCGATAGCTAGCAACAATGACAAGAAGCCGCCACGTGGGGATATGACTCTGAACGGTCCGATAGCTAGCAACAATGACAAGAAGCCGCCGCGTGAATCGTAGGTAGCTTGTTTCCGCTCGTTCTATCTTGTTGTTGATACCATGTCTTGTTTTGAGGTGTTTTGACTCATTTCATGTTTGTGCTAATATATAGCGAAACATCCTCTAGCTAGCTAACCAACAACTGTACGGATGTATTTGTGACAACAATTGTTCATTGTGCAAATGTATTTATGTTTTCAATAAAAATATAGTTTACAAACACTCTAAGGCAACCCAGTCTGTTTTGCCCCATAGTTGTGAACGCGTCGGTTTTGTTGCTAAACAACCAACCCGTCTACGCAAAATAGATCAGTACTTATCACACTAAGAAACATTGATTCTTAATCAACCAATCAATGATGGGCGTTGATCTATTTAGCATCGGTATAGAATGGATGACAACGACTTGTCGGTATCTAATCTCTGCAATGCAATAGCTATCTATTTATTTATCTATCTATCTATCTGTTCATTGTGTTTTATATATTCTCTGAAGGAACCTCTTAACCAATAGTTTTTCAGTTCTTCCATGCTAGAACCTTTTAGGTTGTAGAACCTTTTAGTGGAGTGTTTGTATAGGAGAAGGAGATATACACATGTATTCCGTGTGTTACTCCGTATGTAATCTGTAGACAAGTCAGTTCGTCAAATTTCTGCCCTGCTAGAGCTGCCCTGGTCAACCGTAAGTGCTGTTACTGTGAAGTGGAAACTTCTAGGAGCAACAACGGCTCACCCGCAAAGTGGTAGGCCACACAAACCATTCCAGCGGTGCTTTGTCTGTATTCTTGGGGTGATTGTCCAGTTGGAACGTAAATCTTCGCAGGTTCTCATCAAGGATTTGCCTGTATTTGGCTCCATTCGTTGTTCCCTCTATCCTTACCATTGTCCCAGTCCCTGCCGCTGAAAAGCATCCCCATAGCATGACGCTGCCACCACAATGCTTCACGGTAGGGATGGTGTTAGAAGGGTGGTGACCTGTGCCTGGTTTTCTGCGGACATAGCGGTTTGCATTCAGGCCAACGAGTAACATTTTTGTCTCATTAGACCACATAATATTTTGTCTTATTCTCTCAGTCTTTCATGGGCCTTTATGCCAACTCCAGGCGTGCTGTCATGTGCTTTCTCAGGAATGGCTTCCATCTGGTCACTCTCCCATAAAGCCCAGATTGGTGAAGTGCTGTAGAGACTGTTGTTCTTCTGGCAGGTTGTCCCATCTCACCCAAGCAACTCTATAGTTCTATCAGAATGTTCATTGAGTTCTTGGTCACCTCCCTGACCAAGGTCCTTCTGGCCCGGTTGCTTAGTCTGGTAGGATGGCCAGCTCTAGGCATTCTGGGTAGTTCCATATTTTTTCATTTTCCCAATGATGGAGACCACTGTGCTCTTGGAAACGTTCAACAATCTGGAAATGGTTTTATACCCTTCCCCAGATATATGCCTCATCCCAGTTCTATCTCGGACATCTACAAACAGTTCCTTGGACTTCATGGTTTAGTTTCTGCTTTGACAGGAACTGTCCACTGTGAGACCTTATATAGACAGGTGTGTTTCTTTCTAAATCACGTCCGAACAATTGAATTGGCCACAGGTGGACTCCAATCAAGTTGTAGCGACATGTCAAGGACGATCAAAGGAAATTGGATGCAGCTGAGCTCAGTGTGGAGCGTCAAAGCAAAAAGGGTGTGAATATTTATGTAAATGAGATATTTCTGAATTTCATTTTCAATCCATTTGCACACATTTCTAAAAACATGTTTTCATTTTGTTATTATGCGGTATTGTGTGTAGATGGGTGAGAGAAAAAAACAAATCTATTTAATAAATGTTGAATTCAGGCTATAACACAACAACATGTGGAATAAATCAAGGGGTGTGAATACTCTCTGAAGGCCCTGTATCTCACAGTAGACTGGAGCTGTCAGCTCACTGCACAGCCCATAATGTGTGAATGAATGGGACGGCCTGCACAACCCAGATTGGAGTTGAGGTCACAGTGGTGGGGGAAGTGTTTGGTCTGGTAAAACCTGAATAGGATCTAGCCTTATTACTAGGTCTGGTCATGTGCTGCGGGTCTTCAGTTCAGTTAGTTAGTCCATTAGATAGAGGTAGATGTGGTCTATGCTACTCCATTAGATAGAGGTAGATGTGGTCTATGCTACTCCATTAGATAGAGGTAGATGTGGTCTATGCTACTCCATTAGATAGAGGTAGATGTGGTCTATGCTACTCCATTAGATAGAGGTAGATGTGGTCTATGCTACTCCATTAGAGAGAGGTAGATGTGGTCTATGCTACTCCATTAGATAGAGGTAGATGTGGTCTATGCTACTCCATTAGATAGAGGTAGATGTGGTCTATGCTACTCCATTAGATAGAGGTAGATGTGGTCTATGCTACTCCATTAGATAGAGGTAGATGTGGTCTATGCTACTCCATTAGATAGAGGTAGATGTGGTCTATGCTACTCCATTAGATAGAGGTAGATGTGGTCTATGCTACTCCATTAGATAGAGGTAGATGTGGTCTATGCTACTCCATTAGATAGAGGTAGATGTAGTCTATGCTACTCCATTAGATAGAGGTAGATGTGGTCTATGCTACTCCATTAGATAGAGGTAGATGTGGTCTATGCTACTCCATTAGATAGAGGTAGATGTGGTATATGTTACTCCATTAGATAGAGGTAGATGTGGTCTATGCTACTCCATTAGATAGAGGTAGATGTGGTCTATGCTACTCCATTAGATAGAGGTAGATGTGGTCTATGCTACTCCATTAGATAGAGGTAGATGTGGTCTATGCTACTCCATTAGATAAAGGTAGATGTGGTCTACGTTACTCCATTAGATAGAGGTAGATGTGGTCTACGCTACTCCATTAGATAGAGGTAGATGTGGTCTATGCTACTCCATTAGATAGAGGTAGATGTGGTCTATGCTACTCCATTAGATAGAGGTAGATGTGGTCTATGCTACTCCATTAGATAGAGGTAGATGTGGTCTATGCTACTCCATTAGACAGAGGTAGATGTGGTCTATGCTACTCCATTAGATAGAGGTAGATGTGGTCTATGCTACTCCATTAGATAGAGGTAGATGTGGTCTATGCTACTCCATTAGATAGAGGTAGATGTGGTCTACGTTACTCCATTAGATAGAGGTAGATGTGGTCTATGCTACTCCATTAGATAGAGGTAGATGTGGTCTATGCTACTCCATTAGACAGAGGTAGATGTGGTCTATGCTACTCCATTAGATAGAGGTAGATGTGGTCTATGCTACTCCATTAGACAGAGGTAGATGTGGTCTATGCTACTCCATTAGATAGAGGTAGATGTGGTCTACGTTACTCCATTAGATAGAGGTAGATGTGGTCTATGCTACTCCATTAGATAGAGGTAGATGTGGTCTATGCTACTCCATTAGATAGAGGTAGATGTGGTCTATGCTACTCCATTAGAGGTAGATGTGGTCTATGCTACTCCATGATATAGAGGTAGATGTGGTCTATGCTACTCCATTAGATAGAGGTAGATGTGGTCTATGCTACTCCATTAGATAGAGGTAGATGTGGTCTATGCTACTCCATTAGATAGAGGTAGATGTGGTCTATGCTACTCCATTAGATAGAGGTAGATGTGGTCTATGCTACTCCATTAGATAGAGGTAGATGTGGTCTATGCTACTCCATTAGACAGAGGTAGATGTGGTCTATGCTACTCCATTAGATAGAGGTAGATGTGGTCTATGCTACTCCATTAGATAGATGTGGTCTATGCAACTCCATTAGATAGATTAGATACAGTAGGAACACTCTAAACTACAGGAGGTTATATACAGTAGGAGCTCTAAACTACAGGAGGTTATATACAGTAGGAACACTCTAAACTACAGGAGGTTATATACAGTAGGAGCACTAAACTACAGGAGGTTATATACAGTAGGATCACTCTAAACTACAGGAGGTTATATACAGTAGGAACACTCTAAACTACAGGAGGTTATATACAGTAGGAACACTCTAAACTACAGGAGGTTATATACAGTAGAAACACTAAACTACAGGAGGTTATATACAGTATGAACAATAAACTACAGGAGGTTATGTACAGTAGGAACAATAAACTACAGGAGGTGCTGTACAGTAGGAACACTCTAAACTACAGGAGGTTATGTACAGTAGGAACAAAAAACTACAGGGGGTGCTGTACAGTAGGAACAATAAACTACAGGAGGTGATGTACAGTAGGAACAATAAACTACAGGAGGTTATGTACAGTAGGAACAGTCTAAACTACAGGAGGTTATATACAGTAGGAACACTCTAAACTACAGGAGGTTATATACAGTAGGAGCACTAAACTACAGGAGGTTATGTACAGTAGGAACACTAAACTACAGGAGGTTATGTACAGTAGGAACACTAAACTACAGGAGGTTATATACAGTAGGAACACTCTAAACTACAGGAGGTTATATACAGTAGGAACACTCTAAACTACAGGAGGTGCTGTACAGTAGGAAAACTAAACTACAGGAGGTGCTGTACAGTAGGAACACTAAACTACAGGAGGTGCTGTACAGTAGGAACACTAAACTACAGGAGGTTATGTACAGTAGGAACACTCTAAACTACAGGAGGTTATATACAGTAGGGACACTCTAAACTACAGGAGGTTATATACAGTAGGGACACTCTAAACTACAAGAGGTTATATACAGTAGGAACACTCTAAACTACAGGAGGTTATATACAGTAGGAACACTCTAAACTACAGGAGGTTATATACCGTAGGAACACTAAACTACAGGAGGTTATGTACAGTAGGAACACTCTAAACTACAGGAGGATATATACAGTAGGAACACTCTAAACTACAGGAGGTTATATACAGTAGGAACACTCTAAACTACAGGAGGTGATGTACAATAGGAACACTCTAAACTACAGGAGGTGATGTACAGTAGGAACACTAAACTACAGGAGGTTATATACAGTAGGTACACTCTAAAGTACAGGAGGTTATATACAGTAGGAACACTCTAAACTACAGGAGGTTATATACAGTAGGGACACTAAACTACAGGAGGTTATATACAGTAGGAACACTAAACTACAGGAGGTTATATACAGTAGGAACACTAAACTACAGGAGGTTATATACAGTAGGAACACTCTAAACTACAGGAGGTTATATACAGTAGGAACACTCTAAACTACAGCAGGTTGTGTACAGTAGGAACACACTAAACTACAGGAGGTTATATACAGTAGGAACACTCTAAACTACAGGAGGTTAGGGACAGTAGGAACATTCTAAACTACAGGAGGTTATGTACAGTAGGAACACTCTAAACTACAGGAGGTTTTATACAGTAGGATCACTCTAAACTACAGGAGGTTATATACAGTAGGAACACACTAAACTACAGGAGGTGATATACAGTAGGAACACACTAAACTACAGGAGGTTATGTACAGTCGGAACCCTCTAAACTACAGGAGGTTATATACAGTAGGCACACTCTAAACTACAGGGGTGGAAGGCCTGAAATATTTTGCTTTTACAAAATGTTATGCAGTTTTTAAATGAAACAAAATACCTTGTTCTTGTTAAATAGTTTAGAAATGTAAACCCCCTAAATCTTTAATGCCTCGAGGGAATTGTATGGTACAATGCATTTCTCTCTCTCTCACTCTCTCTCTCTCTGTCCACCTTTCTCCCCCCTCTTTCTGTTCTCCCCCCCCTCTCTCTCTCACTCTCTCTGTCCACCTTTCTCTCCCCTCTTTCTCTGTTCTCCCCCACTCTCTTTCTCTCTGTCCAACTTTCTCCCCCTTCTAGCTCCCCCCACTTTCTCTGTTCTCTCCCCTCTCCCACTCTCTCTCCTTGAAAAGTTGATGGATTCGTCTGAAGGCCATATGTGGGTTGCTAGAGGATGAAAGGATGATATGTTAACATGATCTCTTTCGTATTCTCTCGTTAAGAAAGAGTGAGAAACCTGATCCAGGGGAATTGGATAGAGCCAGGTTCAATTTCCTCTCCCCATCTGTTAAATGTATGAGGTCCCATGCCTAGGGGGGACAGAGGTACTACCGGTAGACAAGACCATGTTATTCATGAAGTGGATCTATGTGAATCTAAATGTGTGTGTTTTTCTGTGTGGGTGTGTGTGTGTCATGCCTTGTCCCCTGAAACCCTCTTGATACAGTGGTTGTAGTGGAAATGCAAATCATTAATGAGGAGAGACAAGGTCAATCACCATTCAGGATATTTACTTTATTCAAAACGTATTAATAACATTGATTAATTATTGCAATAATGAAGCTGGTCGACGAATCACCTTTAGATGATTCGTTGAGAGCCCCGACAAACACCTTATATAGTAAAAGATACACCCCCTTAGTCTACATGACAAACAACAGATGTGTGGAACGGGTCACAAGGTGGTGAGACTTGATACATGAGAAAGGAGTATCACCCAGCCAGACAGCATTTGCTATGAAGACTGTTCTTATTGTACAGAATTTCCCCCCTAAGATCTCATACCTGGTAATTCATAGTACAGCAGCACTAACTCATTCTACGACATAAATCAATTGTCAGGTCCAGATACCCCCATCTCAAGTAAAACCAATGTCCTTGACCACACGCCTAGACGAGCAGACTGAGGGGAGTGAGCCTCTGGGTCATACACTATTCCAGGATAGGTGCAACATCAGAGAGGACGTACAATGGTTCCAGACACTACCCCACACATCCTGTCTCAGACCTTATCTCCGCCAGGGCCCAACTCAGAAGACCACCGATACGATTGTTCAAAAACCTCGATTCTATTCCAGAACAACAATCATCTGATGCAACAACAGTATTATAACATCATCTTGTAATTTCTCTCCCACACTGTCCTGGACTCTCTCCCACACTGTCCTGGATTCTCCCACACTGTCCTGGACTCTCTCCCACTGTCCTGGACTCTCTCCCACTAACGTTGTCCTCTGAAACTCTCTCTCACACTGTCCTGGACTCTCTCCCACTAACGTTGTCCTCTGAAACTCTCTCTCACACTGTACTGGACTCTCTCCCACTGTCCTGGACTCTCTCCCACTGTCCTGGACTCTCTCCCACACTGTCCTGGACTCTCTCCCACACTGTCCTGGACTCTCTCCCACACTGTCCTGGACTCTCCCACACTGTCCTGGACTCTCTCCCACTGTCCTGGACTCTCTCCCACTAACGTTGTCCTCTGAAACTCTCTCTCACACTGTCCTGGACTCTCTCCCACTGTCCTGGACTCTCTCCCACTGTCCTGGACTCTCTCAAACTGTCCTGGACTCTCTCCCACTGTCCTGGACTCTCTCCCACTGTCCTGGACTCTCTCCCACACTGTCCTGGACTCTCTCACACTGTCCTGGACTCTCTCACACTGTCCTGGACTCTCTCCCACTGTCCTGGACTCTCTCCCACTAACGTTGTCCTCTGAAACTCTCTCTCCCACTAACGTTGTCCTCTGAAACTCTCTCTCACACTGTCCTGGACTCTCTCCCACTGTCCTGGACTCTCTCCCACTGTCCTGGACTCTCTCCCACTGTCCTGGACTCTCTCCCACTGTCCTGGACTCTCTCCCACACTGTCCTGGACTCTCTCACACTGTCCTGGACTCTCTCACACTGTCCTGGACTCTCTCCCACTGTCCTGGACTCTCTCCCACTGTCCTGGACTCTCTCCCACTAACGTTGTCCTCTGAAACGCTCTCTCACACTGTCCTGGACTCTCTCACACTGTCCTGGACTCTCTCACACTGTCCTGGACTCTCTCCCACTAATGTTGTCCTCTGAAAGCCTCTCTCACACTGTCCTGGACTCTCTCCCACCAACGTTGTCCTCTGAAACCCTCTCTCCCACTGTCCTGGACTCTCTCCCACTCACGTTGTCCTCTGAAACTCTCTCTCACACTGTCCTGGACTCTCTCCCACTAACGTTGTCCTCTGAAACTCTCTCTCACACTGTCCTAGACTCTCTCCCACTAACGTTGTCCTCTGAAACTCTCTCTCACACTGTCCTAGACTCTCTCCCACTAACGTTGTCCTCTGAAACCCTCTCTCACACTGTCCTGGACTCTCTCCCACTAACGTTGTCCTCTGAAACTCTCTCTCACACTGTCCTGGACTCTCTCCCACTAACGTTGTCCTCTGAAACTCTCTCTCACACTGTCCTGGACTCTCTCCCACTAACGTTGTCCTCTGAAACTCTCTCTCACACTGTCCTGGACTCTCTCCCACTAACGTTGTCCTCTGAAACTCTCTCTCACACTGTCCTGGACTCTCCCACACTGTCCTGGACTCTCTCCCACACTGTCCTGGACTCTCTCCCACACTGTCCTGGACTCTCTCCCACACTGTCCTGGACTCTCTCCCACACTGTCCTGGACTCTCTCCCACACTGTCCTGGACTCTCTCCCACTAACGTTGTCCTCTGAAACTCTCTCTCACACTGTCCTGGACTCTCTCACACTGTCCTGGACTCTCTCACACTGTCCTGGACTCTCTCCCACTAACGTTGTCCTCTGAAAGCCTCTCTCACACTGTCCTGGACTCTCTCCCACCAACGTTGTCCTCTGAAACCCTCTCTCCCACTGTCCTGGACTCTCTCCCACTCACGTTGTCCTCTGAAACTCTCTCTCACACTGTCCTAGACTCTCTCCCACTAACGTTGTCCTCTGAAACTCTCTCTCACACTGTCCTAGACTCTCTCCCACTAACGTTGTCCTCTGAAACCCTCTCTCACACTGTCCTGGACTCTCTCCCACTAACGTTGTCCTCTGAAACTCTCTCTCACACTGTCCTGGACTCTCTCCCACTAACGTTGTCCTCTGAAACCCTCTCTCACACTGTCCTAGACTCTCTCCCACTAACGTTGTCCTCTGAAACTCTCTCTCACACTGTCCTAGACTCTCTCCCACTAACGTTGTCCTCTGAAACTCTCTCTCACACTGTCCTGGACTCTCTCCCACTAACGTTGTCCTCTGAAACTCTCTCTCACACTGTCCTAGACTCTCTCCCACTAACGTTGTCCTCTGAAACTCTCTCTCACACTGTCCTAGACTCTCTCCCACTAACGTTGTCCTCTGAAACCCTCTCTCACACTGTCCTGGACTCTCTCCCACTAACGTTGTCCTCTGAAACCCTCTCTCACACTGTCCTAGACTCTCTCCCACTAACGTTGTCCTCTGAAACCCTCTCTCACACTGTCCTGGACTCTCTCCCACTAACGTTGTCCTCTGAAACCCTCTCTCACACTGTCCTGGACTCTCTCCCACTAACGTTGTCCTCTGAAACCCTCTCTCACACTGTCCTGGACTCTCTCCCACTAACGTTGTCCTCTGAAACCCTCTCCCACACTGTCCTGGACTCTCTCCCACTAACGTTGTCCTCTGAAACCCTCTCCCACACTGTCCTGGACTCTCTCCCACTAACGTTGTCCTCTGAAACCCCCTGGATAAAGTGTTCCTGGACAGGTAGGATACAGGTACTGGACAGGTAGGTTACAGGTAGGGTACAGGTAGGTTACAGGTAGGGTACAGGTAGAGTACAGGTAGGGTACAAGGTGTGCATGCTTTTGTTCCGTTCCAGGCAGCCCAACACACCTGATTTAACTAATCAACTAATCATCACATCTTGATTTTAGGCCAGTATAGCTGAATCAGGTTTGTTAGAGCTGGTCTGCAATAATAGTTTGGATATGTACAGTAGCTTTCCAGGACCCAAACCCAGGGTTTACTTTCCCTCCAAGCCTCCTTCTCCAACTACCCGGTCAGCGGGCGAGACAGGGTCAGCATCGCCGCTGGGTCTTCCGCCAAGCTACCCAGATGACTCCCCACAGTCATCACATCAAAACCCATCTCTCCCGTAGTGCAGACTGGACACGCTGCTTCGCCGGGATGCCTCCTGGCTCTCGGCCAGGCTACTCTCCTGGCTAGTCACCGCGACCATCCCTCAGCTACACCTCCAGGTCCCAGCGCGTCGCCTCGATGCCGGCGTTGATCGACAGGAGCTGGCACATCAGACGGACGTCCATGCCCCGCAGGTGTGACTGTGTTGTTAGGAGAGAACAGGACAAACATGAGTTAGGGCAGGTGTGACTGTGTTGTTAGGAGAGAACAGGACAAACATGAGTTAGGACAGGTGTGAATGTGTTACTAGGAGAGAACAGGACAAACATGAGTTAGGACAGGTGTGACTGTGTTACTAGGAGAGAACAGGACAAACATGAGTTAGGACAGGTGTGACTGTGTTACTAGGAGAGAACAGGACAAACATGAGTCAGGGCAGGTGTGACTGTGTTGTTAGGAGAGAACAGGACAAACATGAGTTAGGACAGGTGTGACTGTGTTGTTAGGAGAGAACAGGACAAACATGAGTTAGGGCAGGTGTGACTGTGTTACTAGGAGAGAACAGGACAAACATGAGTTAGGGCAGGTGTGACTGTGTTGTTAGGAGAGAACAGGACAAACATGAGTTAGGACAGGTGTGACTGTGTTGTTAGGAGAGAACAGGACAAACATGAGTTAGGGCAGGTGTGACTGTGTTGTTAGGAGAGAACAGGACAAACATGAGTTAGGACAGGTGTGACTGTGTTGTTAGGAGAGAACAGGACAAACATGAGTCAGGGCAGGTGTGAACTTGAACGAGAACAGATTTTAATACCTGCTTGTCCTCCCCTCCCACTTATTCCATTCCAATGCCATATTTTCTCTCTCTAAACATGTGGGTAAACGGTATTATAGCTTATTAATGTAACTTCCTAGTAACATTTAACTATTTAAAATTATCCAATAGGAGGACGTAATTAACGTCTTTAAAACCAACTGTCCTCATTAAATTTTTTTGTTCTAATGATAATAAACACGTAAACACTCTATAGGACTTGGATAAACACGTAAACACTCTACAGGACTTGGATAAACACTAAACACTCTACAGGACTTGGATAAACACTCTACAGGACTTGGATAAACACTCTACAGGACTTGGATAAACACTAAACACTCTACAGGACTTGGATAAACACTCTACAGGACTTGGATAAACACTCTACAGGACTTGGATAAACACTCTACAGGACTTGGATAAACACTAAACACTCTACAGGACTTGGATAAACACGTAAACACTCTACAGGACTTGGATAAACACTAAACACTCTACAGGACTTGGATAAACACTAAACACTCTACAGGACTTGGATAAACACTAAACACTCTACAGGACTTGGATAAACACTAAACACTCTACAGGACTTGGATAAACACTAAACACTCTACAGGACTTGGAAAAACACTAAACACTCTACAGGACTTGGATAAACACTAAACACTCTACAGGACTTGGATAAACACTAAACACTCTACAGGACTTGATAAACACGTAAACACTCTACAGGACTTGGATAAACACGTAAACACTCTACAGGACTTGGATAAACACTAAACACTCTACAGGACTTGGATAAACACTAAACACTCTACAGGACTTGGATAAACACTAAACACTCTACAGGACTTGGATAAACACTAAACACTCTACAGGACTTGATAAACACGTAAACACTCTACAGGACTTGGATAAACACGTAAACACTCTACAGGACTTGGATAAACACTAAACACTCTACAGGACTTGGATAAACACTAAACACTCTACAGGACTTGGATAAACACTAAACACTCTACAGGACTTGGATAAACACGTAAACACTCTACAGGACTTGGATAAACACGTAAACACTCTACAGGACTTGGATAAACACTAAACACTCTACAGGACTTGGATAAACACTAAATACTCTACAGGACTTGGATAAACACTCTATAGGACTTGGATAAACACGTAAACACTCTATAGGACTTGGATAAACACGTAAACACTCTACAGGACTTGGATAAACACGTAAACACTCTACAGGACTTGATAAACACGTAAACACTCTACAGGACTTGGATAAACACGTAAACACTCTATAGGACTTGGATAAACACTCTACAGGACTTGGATAAACACTAAACACTCTACAGGACTTGATAAACACGTAAACACTCTACAGGACTTGGATAAACACGTAAACACTCTACGGGACTTGGATAAACACGTAAACACTCTACAGGACTTGATAAACACTAAACACTCTACAGGACTTGGATAAACACGTAAACACTCTACAGGACTTGGATAAACACTCTACAGGACTTGGATAAACACTAAACACTCTACAGGACTTGGATAAACACGTAAACACTCTACGGGACTTGGATAAACACTCTACAGGACTTGGATAAACAAGTAAACACTCTACAGGACTTGGATAAACACGTAAACACTCTATAGGACTTGGATAAACACGTAAACACTCTACAGGACTTGGATAAACACTCTACAGGACTTGGATAAACAAGTAAACACTCTACAGGACTTGGATAAACACGTAAACACTCTATAGGACTTGGATAAACACGTAAACACTCTACAGGACTTGGATAAAACACTCTACAGGACTTGGATAAACACTCTACAGGACTTGGATAAACACTAAACACTCTACAGGACTTGGATAAACACTCTACGGGACTTGGATAAACACGTAAACACTCTACAGGACTTGGATAGACACTTAGACGCAATAAAGTTAAATAAAAGACTTACCATTTCTTGTCTTAGGAGTCGCATGTTGCTCTGCAGACTCGTGGTGTCGGACATGTCTTTGACACCTCCAGGTGAGTCCCACTTTTCTCTACCATCTGTATTCTCTTTCATCATCCGTCCATCCGGGGCAAAAGGAAACAGACTCTCTGGAATCTTCCGACCAATCTTTCTCTCTATCTCACTCAGATCCGTTGCGATGGTAATATCCATTACATAGGAAGTACACACTCTTCACCTGATAATAGTCCACGGTAATAGAATGTCATAGACTACTGTTACGCAAAGTTTTGCTGCTGCGGGCCACGCGTAATAACGCGGCAGAGATCTGGCTGCAACCGATGGAAAGATACAGACAAGAGTCATACCATTCGATTCCCTCTCGACGCCAGCTGACTTTAACGTCCTTTTTGAAAAGCGTTATCATCGAACATAAAGATAATGCATTAACACGCATTACATGTGGGAGAGGAGGAGATACATTTCCATGTGAGGAATTCCAGACGGCCAGTGCCAACCATAGGAATTCAGGTTACGTCATTCAGCCAGCCAGCCAGCCCTATAACTGTGGGAACGAAGCGTGGACTGACACTAAACTCGCGGAGTGAGTGTTCAACTGTGAGTAAACACTTGACTGACTTGACTTTAGAGGTGAGTCACCCCGCCCAACAACAGTGTGCTTAAACAAGGTGTCACGTTGCTCAATTTTTACACAATCTGCATACATTCTAGTAAGATTTAGGACATTTCAGCATTCATATCATATCAATATACATAATAATAATTATAATAATAAACATAATTGAATATTGGGCAAAAGTCAATTTCCCTAATGGCGTCACACCAGTCAATAACAATGCGCACTTGTGGCGTGCGACGTTCTTTGGCTGAATCATAGAGATAGATAGAGGACTCATCTTTGTATCTCTGTTATTATAGCAAATGTGACAGCATGGGAAACGCTATCTCTAATTTTAAAGTAGTCCATTTTCTTATTCACGATTGGCTGATCCTTCCCGATGACCTGGTTTGATATGACTCCAACAGGGTCACCAGGAGCGATCAGCCAATGAAGTTGGAAGTCCCACCCAGTTGACTACATTAAAATGGTGGAAGCCCTCAATGGCGCTACCTATGCTGTTTATAAGCCTATTGGCTACTAGAGGCCTCTATCATTCTCTATGGGCTGAGCATGGTGAAAACAGCTGTTCAGAAGCAGGAAATAGCTATGAGTTGGAACTGTTTGTTAGACCGCGCTAAACAACGACAAAAAACGAGTAAGTTGCAAACATATGGTCCCAATAAATATAGACCCCTATGTTAATAATAAGTATGTGTTTTCCTACTGAATTGTAGAATGTGGAAACTGTAACAAATGCAGAACAACTGTAAAAACCTAAACGCACTTTGGACTGTCACTGTAGATCCATTGTAGCCAATTGGGCTAGAGGAAGTCCTAAATAGCGATGTCACGTAGAGTAGCCTATCAATAAAACAAACGTACAAGTTGTAAATAGACAGGTTATATTAAGACGGGTATGTTTTAGTCCATGAACCGGTTATCAAAAGAGGAGAATTGGCATTTTTCTAAACTAAATGCGTATGTGATTTTTAGATACTGTCTACGGTCCACATCGTCACTGGCATTTGGAATATATTAGTTTTCTTATTAGCACGCGGCCTATTTTCATTTTAGTTGTTTTTCTTCCATTACTGTCACATAAAGCATTTTAATGTGGTGCCTTGGGTTCAGACTAGCAGCTACAATGCCTGTCTGGTGGGTGGTGCTGTGAAGCGTAGGACAGTATGCCTGTCTAATGGGTGGTGCTGTGAAGCGTAGGACAGTATGCCTGTCTAATGGGTGGTGCTGTGAAGCGCAGGACAGTATGCCTGTCTAATGGGTGGTGCTGTGAAGCGCAGGACAGTATGCCTGTCTGATGGGTGGTGCTGTGAAGCGCAGGACAGTATGCCTGTCTGATGGGTGGTGCTGTGAAGCGCAGGACAGTATGCCTGTCTGATGGGTGGTGCTGTGAAGCGTAGGACAGTATGTTCTCCACCGGAGGGCGCCCCATACACTGTTATGAAGGAACTACTATCGACAGTACGACAGTACTGGGATAAAAGGTGCCTGACCAGGTTCACTAATCCAGAGGCCCGTTTCCACAAAACCCCTCAGGGTCTCAGTCTCCGTGGATACGGGCCAAAGGGTAGTGAACGTTATGAAAACACAGACAAAGCCGCTCGGACACAGGTTTTCAAAACCAGTACAACTTTATTAGAAGAGGAAGAAGGAATTAAAACAGCATAAACTATAGATGGGTTTCTGGTTTAATAGCGCCCTAACCTAAATATAGTGCACTACTTTTGACCAGAACCCTATGGGTACACAAGGGCACCATTCCCTCTATAGCACAGGTGTCAAACTCATTCCATGGAGGGCCGAGTGTCTGCGGGTTTTCACTCCTCCCTTGTACTTGATTGATGAATTAACATCACTAATTAGTTAGGAACTCCCCACACCTGGTTGTCTAGGGCTTTATTGAAAGGAAAAACCAAAAACCTGCAGACACTAGGCCCTCCGTGGAATGAGTTTGACACCCCTGCTCTATAGTGTACTACTGTTGACCAGGGATCGTATGCTAAAGTAGTGCATTAGCCTAGTGGTAGTGCATTAGCCTAGTGGTAGTGCATTAGCATAGTGGTAGTGTATTAGCCTAGTGGTAGTACATTAGCCTAGTGGTAGTGCATTAGCCTAGTGGTAGTGCATTAGCCTAGTGGTAGTGCATTAGCCTAGTGGTAGTGTATTAGCCTAGTGGTAGTGCATTAGCCTAGTGGTAGTGCATTAGCATAGTGGTAGTGTATTAGCCTAGTGGTAGTGTATTAGCCTAGTGGTAGTACATTAGCCTAGTGGTAGTGTATTAGCCTAGTGGTAGTGCATTAGCCTAGTGGTAGTGCATTAGCCTAGTGGTAGTGCATTAGCCTAGTGGTAGTGCATTAGCCTAGTGGTAGTGCATTAGCCTAGTGGTAGTACATTAGCCTAGTGGTAGTGCATTAGCCTAGTGGTAGTGCATTAGCCTAGTGGTAGTGTATTAGCCTAGTGGTAGTGCATTAGCCTAGTGGTAGTGCATTAGCCTAGTGGTAGTGTATTAGCCTAGTGGTAGTACATTAGCCTAGTGGTAGTACATTAGCCTAGTGGTAGTGCATTAGCCTAGTGGTAGTGCATTAGCCTAGTGGTAGTGCATTAGCCTAGTGGTAGTGCATTAGCCCTAGTGGTAGTGTATTAGCCTAGTGGTAGTGTATTAGCCTAGTGGTAGTGCATTAGCCTAGTGGTAGTGCATTAGCCTAGTGGTAGTACATTAGCCTAGTGGTAGTGCATTAGCCTAGTGGTAGTGCATTAGCCTAGTGGTAGTGCATTAGCCTAGTGGTAGTGCATTAGCCTAGTGGTAGTGCATTAGCCTAGTGGTAGTGCATTAGCCTAGTGGTAGTGCATTAGCCTAGTGGTAGTGCATTAGCCTAGTGGTAGTGCATTAGCCTAGTGGTAGTACATTAGCCTAGTGGTAGTATATTAGCCTAGTGGTAGTGTATTAGCCTAGTGGTAGTGTATTAGCCTAGTGGTAGTGTATTAGCATAGTGGTAGTGCATTAGCCTAGTGGTAGTGCATTAGCGTAGTGGTAGTACATTAGCCTAGTGGTAGTGCATTAGCCTAGTGGTAGTGCATTAGCCTAGTGGTAGTGCATTAGCCTAGTGGTGGTGCATTAGCCTAGTGGTGGTGCATTAGCCTAGTGGTGGTGCATTAGCCTAGTGGTAGTGCATTAGCCTAGTGGTAGTGTATTAGCCTAGTGGTAGTGCATTAGCCTAGTGGTAGTGTATTAGCCTAGTGGTAGTGCATTAGCCTAGTGGTAGTACATTAGCCTAGTGGTAGTACATTAGCCTAGTGGTAGTGTATTAGCCTAGTGGTAGTGTATTAGCCCTAGTGGTAGTGTATTAGCCTAGTGGTAGTGTATTAGCCTAGTGGTAGTGTATTAGCGTAGTGGTAGTGTATTAGCATAGTGGTAGTGTATTAGCCTAGTGGTAGTGTATTAGCCTAGTGGTAGTGTATTAGCCTAGTGGTAGTGCATTAGCCTAGTGGTAGTGTATTAGCCTAGTGGTAGTGTATTAGCCTAGTGGTAGTACATTAGCCTAGTGGTAGTGTATTAGCCTAGTGGTAGTGCATTAGCCTAGTGGTAGTGTATTAGCCTAGTGGTAGTGTATTAGCCTAGTGGTAGTGTATTAGCCTAGTGGTAGTGTATTAGCCTAGTGGTAGTGCATTAGCCCTAGTGGTAGTGCATTAGCCCTAGTGGTAGTGCATTAGCCCTAGTGGTAGTACATTAGCGTAGTGGTAGTGCATTAGCCTAGTGGTAGTGTATTAGCGTAGTGGTAGTACATTAGCGTAGTGGTAGTGCATTAGCCTAGTGGTAGTGTATTAGCCTAGTGGTAGTGCATTAGCCTAGTGGTAGTGCATTAGCCTAGTGGTAGTGTATTAGCCTAGTGGTAGTGCATTAGCGTAGTGGTAGTACATTAGCCTAGTGGTAGTGTATTAGCCTAGTGGTAGTGTATTAGCCTAGTGGTAGTGCATTAGCCTAGTGGTAGTACATTAGCCTAGTGGTAGTGCATTAGCCTAGTGGTAGTACATTAGCCTAGTGGTAGTGCATTAGCCTAGTGGTAGTGCATTAGCCTAGTGGTAGTGCATTAGCCTAGTGGTAGTGCATTAGCGTAGTGGTAGTACATTAGCGTAGTGGTAGTGTATTAGCCTAGTGGTAGTGCATTAGCCTAGTGGTAGTGTATTAGCCTAGTGGTAGTGTATTAGCCTAGTGGTAGTGCATTAGCCTAGTGGTAGTGTATTAGCCTAGTGGTAGTGCATTAGCCTAGTGGTAGTGCATTAGCCTAGTGGTAGTGTATTAGCCTAGTGGTAGTGCATTAGCCTAGTGGTAGTGCATTAGCCTAGTGGTAGTGCATTAGCCTAGTGGTAGTGTATTAGCCTAGTGGTAGTGCATTAGCCTAGTGGTAGTGCATTAGCCTAGTGGTAGTGCATTAGCCTAGTGGTAGTGTATTAGCATAGTGGTAGTACATTAGCCTAGTGGTAGTGTATTAGCCTAGTGGTAGTGCATTAGCCTAGTGGTAGTGCATTAGCCTAGTGGTAGTGCATTAGCCTAGTGGTAGTGTATTAGCCTAGTGGTAGTGTATTAGCCTAGTGGTAGTGCATTAGCCCTAGTGGTAGTGTATTAGCCTAGTGGTAGTGCATTAGCCTAGTGGTAGTGCATTAGCCTAGTGGTAGTGCATTAGCCTAGTGGTAGTGTATTAGCCTAGTGGTAGTACATTAGCCTAGTGGTAGTACATTAGCCTAGTGGTAGTGTATTAGCCTAGTGGTAGTGTATTAGCCTAGTGGTAGTGCATTAGCCTAGTGGTAGTGTATTAGCCTAGTGGTAGTGTATTAGCATAGTGGTAGTGTATTAGCCTAGTGGTAGTGCATTAGCCTAGTGGTAGTGCATTAGCCTAGTGGTAGTGCATTAGCCTAGTGGTAGTGCATTAGCCTAGTGGTAGTACATTAGCCTAGTGGTAGTGCATTAGCCTAGTGGTAGTGTATTAGCCTAGTGGTAGTGCATTAGCCTAGTGGTAGTGTATTAGCCTAGTGGTAGTGCATTAGCCTAGTGGTAGTGTATTAGCCTAGTGGTAGTGCATTAGCCTAGTGGTAGTGCATTAGCCCTAGTGGTAGTGCATTAGCCTAGTGGTAGTACATTAGCCTAGTGGTAGTGCATTAGCCTAGTGGTAGTACATTAGCATTAGTATGTTGTTCTGCCCCTGAACAAGGCAGTTAACCCACTGTTCCCCTGAACAAGGCAGTTAACCCACTGTTCCCCTGAACAAGGCAGTTAACCCACTGTTCCCTTGTAGGCCGTCATTGTAAATAAGAATTTGTTCTTAACTGACTTGCCTAGTTAGATTAAGCTTCAACCAAAAATATTGTATAGGCTATGGTCCCTGGTCAAAAGTAGTGCACTACATAGGGAATAGGGTGCCGGTTGAGACGCACACTTGAACTCTACACTACAGACTGGCTCTTGTCCGTCCGTCTGTCGTCCTCCGAGTAGCGACGGAAGGTCTCCCCTAGCAACGGCTCCAGTCCCTCAGCCGAGCGGAAAGCGCGGGCACGCATAGCACAGGCGATGACCCCCGACACCACCGCAGCCACCAGCACCGCGGCGACGATCGCTATGGTGATGATCTCAGACAGCGTGTAGAGGCGAGCTGCGGGGGGTAAGAGAGAAAAGCAACAGTGAGCTAAATAATATATATATATGAGAACAGATGGATGTGCAGGCTTTTGCTCTATCCCTGCACTAGGGTTATCAATATTACAGTTAACAATTAGACTACAGTTACGTCCCAAATGGAGTCCTATTCTGGGAGTAGTCCACACTATATAGGGAATAGGTCTAAAGTAGTGCACTATATAGGGAATAGGGCCCTGGTCTAAAGTAGTGCACTATATAGGGAATAGGGCCCTGGTCTAAAGTAGTGCACTATATAGGGAATAGGGCCCTGGTCTAAAGTAGTGCACTATATAGGGAATAGGGTTCATTTGGAATATAACCATAGAGTTCAAAGGTCATACAGTCTCTGTGTATGACTCACTGTGCCGTGTGACCTAGGTTCTCTGTCTGTCTGCCTGTCTGCCTGTCTGTCTGTCTGTCTGTCTGTCTGTCTGTCTGTCTGTCTGTCTGTCTGTCTGTCTGTCTGTGTGTGTGTGTGTGACTCACTGGGCCATGTGACCTCGTAGGCGTATCCCAGGTTCTCGGGGGCTGTGACGAACATCTCAGCGTTGGTGACGGGGGGCCAGAAGGGAACCATGTTGAACTGTCTGTTGTGACCAATGGGAGCATTCTCCTCCGGGTACGCTGCCTCCCCTGGGGGACGACATGAACCTTAGCCTAGCACTGGCAGTGGCTGGGTGTTGGGTCTGCAGACGCTCTCCCCATTGGTCTGATTGAATGAATTGTTTTGTGTTCTGTGATTGGTTTCAGGTGTGACAGACTATACCTGGGGCGTGTCGGCTCAGCCACTCATCAAAGATGGCGTCAGTGAAGGTGTGGAGCAGGACAAAGATGGGGTCGTTAGGGGACAGGTGTGTCTGCCCTCCCGTCCCGTTGAGAAACAGGTGAGCCAGGTTATGGAGGCTGCGCACCACTGGGTCATAGCCACCCTGAGGGGCACTGTAGCCTGGAGGGAGGAGAGGGGAGGAAAGAGGAGGGGGGAGGAGAGAGAGGAGAGGGGGGAGGAGAGAGGCAGAGGAGAGGGAGGATAGAGGGGGAGGAGAGGGGTAGAGAGAGAAGAGGAGAGAGAGAGAGAGGAGAGGAGGGTTAGGAGGTTTGGGGTGGAGGTATGTGTCCTCTGGAGGAAGAGGAGAGGAGGGTAACGTGTGGGTCAGGATAGTGGGTTCAATTCCCGGGACCAACATACGCAAAATGTATACACCCATAACTGTAAGTCTCTATGGATAAAAGTGTCTGCTAAACGGGATGTATTATATCCTCACCCTCTACGGTGTTCCTGAATCCTCACCCTCTACGGTGTTCCTGAAACCTCACCCTCTGCGATGTTCCTGAATCTTCACCCTCTGCGGTGTTCCTGAATCCTCACCCTCTGCGGTGTTCCTGAATCATCACCCTCTACGGTGTTCCTGACTCCTCACCCTCTACGGTGTTCCTGACTCCTCACCCTCTACGGTGTTCCTGAATCCTCACCCTCTGCGGTGTTCCTGAATCCTCACCCTCTACGGTGTTCCTGAATCCTCACCCTCTACGGTGTTCCTGAATCCTCACCCTCTACGGTGTTCCTGAATCCTCACCCTCTACGGTGTTCCTGAATCCTCACCCTCTACGGTGTTCCTGAATCCTCACCCTCTACGGTGTTCCTGAATCCTCACCCTCTACGGTGTTCCTGAATCCTCACCCTCTACGGTGTTCCTGAATCCTCACCCTCTACGGTGTTCCTGACTCCTCACCCTCTACGATGTTCCTGAATCCTCACCCTCTACGGTGTTCCTGACTCCTCACCCTCTACGGTGTTCCTGAATCCTCACCCTTTACGGTGTTCCTGAATCCTCACCCTCTACGGTGTTCCTGAATCCTCACCCTCTACGGTGTTCCTGAATCCTCACCCTCTACGGTGTTCCTGAATCCTCACCCTCTACGGTGTTCCTGACTCCTCACCCTCTACGGTCTTCCTGAACCCTCACCCTCTACGGTGTTCCTGAATCCTCACCCTCTACGGTGTTCCTGAATCCTCACCCTCTACGGTGTTCCTGAATCCTCACCCTCTACGGTGTTCCTGAATCCTCACCCTCTACGGTGTTCCTGAATCCTCACCCTCTACGGTGTTCCTGAATCCTCACCCTCTACGGTGTTCCTGAATCCTCACCCTCTACGGTGTTCCTGAATCCTCACCCTCTACGGTGTTCCTGAATCCTCACCCTCTACGGTGTTCCTGACTCCTCACCCTCTACGGTGTTCCTGAACCCTCACCCTCTACGGTGTTCCTGAACCCTCACTCTCTACGGTGTTCCTGAATCCTCACTCTCTACGGTGTTCCTGAATCCTCACCCTCTACGGTGTTCCTGAATCCTCACCCTCTACGGTGTTCCTGACTCCTCACCCTCTACGGTCTTCCTGAACCCTCACCCTCTACGGTGTTCCTGAATCCTCACCCTCTACGGTGTTCCTGAATCCTCACCCTCTACGGTGTTCCTGAATCCTCACCCTCTACGGTGTTCCTGAAGCTCTCTGAAGAGGTGGAGTAGTACGGCGGGGTATCGAAGGTTTTCAGGTCCAGACAGTCCACTACATCCTGGGGTTCAGGCAGCCTCTGCACCATGGGCCGCGCCACGTTACCTGCTGGGTTCCTCCTGATGGGACTGGTCTCTGAATCTATAGGGTCATAGGTTAGGGGTCACAGGTCTCTGAATCTATAGGGGTCACATGTTAGGGGTCACAGGTCTCAATCTATAGGGTCATAGGTTAGGGGTCACAGGTCTCTGAATCTATAGGGGTCATATGTTAGGGGTATGTGGTCACAGGCCTCTGAATCTATAGGGTCATAGGTTAGGGGTATGGGGTCACAGGCCTCTGAATCTATAGGGTCATAGGTTAGGGGTCAGGGGTCACAGGTCTCTGAATCTATAGGGGTCATATGCTAGGGGTTATGGGTCACAGGTCTCTGAATGTATAGAGTCATAGCTTAGGGGTTATAGGTCACAGGTCTCTGAATCTATAGGGTCATAGGTTAGGGGTTAGGGGTCAGGTCTCTGAATCTATAGGGTCATAGGTTAGGGGTTAGGGGTCACAGGTCTCTGAATCTATAGGGGTCATAGGTTAGGGATCAGGGTTCACAGGTCTCTGAATCTATAGGGTTTAGGGGTCACAGGTCTCTGAATCTATAGGGGTCCTAGGTTAGGTGTCACAGGTCTCTGAATCTATAGGGGTCGTAGGTTAGGGGTCACAGGTCTCTGAATCTATAGGGGTCCTAGGTTAGGTGTCACAGGTCTCTGAATCTATAGGGGTCGTAGATTAGGGGTCACAGGTCTCTGAATCTATAGGGGTCGTAGGTTATGGGTCACAGGTCTCTGAATATATAGGGGTCGTAGGTTAGGGGTCACAAGTCTCTGAATCTATAGGGGTCGTAGGTTATGGGTCACAGGTCTCTGAATCTATAGGGGTCGTAGGTTAGGGGTCACAAGTCTCTGAATATATAGGGGTCGTAGGTTAGGGGTCACAAGTCTCTGAATCTATAGGGGTCGTAGGTTAGGGGTCACAGGTCTCTGAATCTATAGGGGTCCTAGGTTAGGGGTCACAGGTCTCTGAATCTATAGGGGTCATAGGTTAGGGGTCACAGGTCTCTGAATATATAGGGCACAGAGGGTTGACATGGCAAGAAGTATTTGACTAGTCTTTTAACTTCGGGATGGTCAACATCCACATTTAATATGCATTCATCTCAAATGGAACCCTATTTACTATATAATGCGCCTCTGTTGACAACAGTAGTGCACTAAGTAGTGCACTATAAAAGGAATAGGGCGGTTTTCCCTGGACTCCTTGGCTCTGTCTGGAAACGTAGGTTTAACTAGCCGTTAAACCCTTGATTCCTTCTGTCCTTGATTCCTTAATCATTCCTCACCTTCCTCCCAAAGGTCACTGGAGGAGGAGCTCCAAGGGGAAGAACCTTGATTGGATCCTTTCCTCCAATGAGCTTTGAGAGGGAGGCAAGGAATTTAGGAATCAAATCAAGGATTCAATGGTTAGTTATGTTTTCCCACTGGTTAGATCATGTGGTCACTGGTCAGGAAAATCTCTCTCGCACGCACACACACACAGACACACACACACACACACACACACACACACACACACGTGAGGAGATACTGCATAGCTGTGTGCTGTCCATCTGTCCATTTGAGTGTAAATCCTCTTGATCAAAGAGAACCAGTAGACGGGCAGACTTCTTCCTCCTTAGCCTCATAACGCCCATATTGGGAAATCACATGACCATAATAAGTTAACCACCCCCCCATATAAGGTGTTGTTCCCTGTATTTTTATTTATTTCACCTTTATTCAACCAGGTAGGCTAGTTGAGGACCATTTTTCATTTACAACTGTGACCTGGCCAAGATAAAGCAAAGCAGTGCGACAAAAACAACAACACAGAGTTACACATAAACAAACGTACACTCAATCAGGGGCGAAAATCTGATATCAACCTTGGAGGGGACAATTACATGAAATTTTCTCAGGAGCAATTCCTGAGGGGGACACCAAAAGTAGTGCTGTAACACATAGACTATGTTGTAATATGTTAAATGTATATTGAGGGACCATAATCACTACTACTGGATAATTGTTAGGTACAGTAGTTAACTGAAGGGTTGTCCCAACTTGTTTAAATCATTATAATACTACTAATAATAATAGTTATAGCAATGTTCCTTATCAGTGCAGTGTTCCTCTCTCTTGAAACGTTTGCAAGAGTTTGCGGTTCTATAAATTGTGGGTGTGGCTGATATGGTTTTGTGTCATCACTGAGGTAACTGGACGATGCTGTGCCACTGTCCCCTATACTGGTGCTGCTGGCAACAAGGGTGACACCTGGTCCTGCCGTGGCTGTGACACTGTCCTCAAGTCTCTCTCCTTGGCTCTTTCCTTTCACCACCCGCACTGACTCACAGTCTGTCTCCTAGAAAAGAAATAAGGTGTTTGCTGTACTCCTAACTACCGGTACCCAAAACTACACAATTAATCACAACAGCAATACCATTGCCTTAAACAAATCTTGGTTCAGTCACCAGTTTAAATTGAGAGTGGGGGTATTCATGGCATTTTCCAATTATGTCCCTATTTTACAAATCAAAAAAATTGAGAACCTTTCATAATGTTGCCAAACAAAGACTCAACAAACTTACCTGAGACTCCCTGTCTCTGCCAGTCTGTCCCTGCATATCTGTCCCCAGCTCTGCTGTCTGTGTGCCATCTGTTGCCTGCTCTGCCTAATGACATCATTGTGAAATATTTCCATTAGCATTTCACTTCTTTCTTATGAACATTTTATCAACTGGTCTTTGAGATATTAGGCTACTAGAGTTCTTACTTTGCGTTTTGGTGTACTGAAAAATACTCTGATGTCCGTCTTTTTACTTTTTTCTGACATTTTTCTACCTGGCTGGCTGGCTGACCGGTCTAGCTGCACACACACATTTACACAACACATGCTGCAACGTTTTGAAATTTTAACATAGTTTGTTTCATATTGGCAGGCTTCCAACAATAGCTGCATTTGCAAAGCTAGCGAGCACCAATTCCGTTTCTGTGGTGTTTGCTATAATCTTTGCTACCTGGTTAAAGGTGAAAAAAATAAAAAATTCACTAGCGACAATTTAGCTTTTGCAACGAGACCATTAAATATATTTACGACAATGGTATAAGAGAGTGTAGTTTTGTTCAGTTTGGACTTCAGTTTATCGCTAACCTTATCACAGGGACTTTGAAGCACTACAGCTGCATGCTAATCTTGGAATAAACTGACGATAGCAAATATTCCATCTTTGACGACGCCACATAAATGGAATAGGTACTAGCTAGCTTGATAGTTAATGTTTGCTTTAGTTTGCGCGCTAGCTCTGCAAATTCAGCTAGTGTGTGAACCCTGCAACATGAAAAAAATATATACATTGCTAAAGCGCGATTGACTGGATTACCTCACGTCAGTTACGTACATTGAGTGCCTTTCGGACAGTAGATACGAGCCCTCTATTACCTTGCCAGCTAAAGAACTGGCAGTGGATCAAACCATCGTGAGGCAAAGGGCGGGGGGGTCGCAATCTTGTGAAACTTAAAAACGCGCTATTAAGTGTCTATAATCAGTACAAGTGCTTTCATTGCGTATTATTAATATTATTGAAATTACATAGTTATGTTTACAGTGATATATTAGGGGGGACAAATCATATTTTCCCCAGGATGGGGGGGTCGTGTCCCCCCCGTCCCCCATGGGATTTCTGCCTATGCACTCAATAATACAGTAGAAAAATAAGTCTATGTACAATGTATACTGAGGTAAAGAGGATCAGATAGGAGACAGACTGGACAGCTACTAGATATCACTCCTCTCATGTTCTGTCAGGTCACACACTGTCACTCCTCTCATGTTCTGTCAGGTCACACACTGTCACTCCTCTCATGTTCTGTCAGGTCACACACCCTCACTCCTCTCATGTTCTGTCAGGTCACACACTGTCACTCCTCATGTTCTGTCAGGTCACACACCCTCACTCCTCATGTTCTGTCAGGTCACACACTGTCACTCCTGTCATGTTCTGTCAGGTCACACACCCTCACTCCTCTCATGTTCTGTCAGGTCACACACTGTCACTCCTCTCATGTTCTGTCAGGTCACACACTGTCACTCCTCTCGTGTTCTGTCAGGTCACACACTGTCACTCCTCTCGTGTTCTGTCAGGTCACACACTGTCACTCCTCTCATGTTCTGTCAGGTCACACACCCTCACTCCTCTCATGTTTTGTCAGGTCACACACAGTCACTCCTCTCATGTTCTGTCAGGTCACAATTCTGACTCATTTCTCCCCATCGATGCAATTTTGAATCTCTAGGAAATTGTAGGACATTTACTGAGACAAAAGTAGGGAGGAAGTGAGTGTTGTAATCTGGCCCAGATTATGCATACCAACCAGACTAATCTCCTAATCTGGAGTCATGTGAATGTAGATTATACTACTGGTTCCTTAGTCCAGACCTTCAGAACCCTGTTGTTCATTGTGTCTTAGTTATAATTCCTTCCAAAGCCCAGAGAAATCACTAGCCAGCACTACTTCTAACAGGTCCAACCAAAACCACTGTTATAGATGGTTCCCATTATCCAGAGTGGCACAGTCTGGGGTTAGTTACTGTCACTTTCCCTGCCCCAGATCAATCTCTGGTTAGTTACTGTCAGTTTCCCTGCCCCAGATCAGTCTGGGGTTAGTTACTGTCAGTTTCCCTGCCCCAGATCAGTCTCTGGTTAGTTACTGTCAGTTTCCCTTCCCCAGATCAGTCTCTGGTTAGTTACTGTCAGTTTCCCTGCCCCAGATCAGTCTGGGGTTAGTTACTGTCAGTTTCCCTGCCCCATATCAGTCTGGGGTTAGTGACTGTCAGTTTCCCTGCCCCAGATCAGTCTGGGGTTAGTGACTGCCAGTTTCCCTGTCCCAGATCAGTCTGGGGTAAGTTACTGTCAGTTTCCCTGCCCCAGATCAGTCTCTGGTTAGTTACTGTCAGTTTCCCTGCCCCAGATCAGTCTCTGGTTAGTTACTGTCAGTTTCCCTGCCCCATATCAGCCTGGGGTTAGTTACTGTCAGTTTCCCTGACTCAGATCAGTCTCTGGTTAGTTACTGTCAGTTTCCCTGCCCCAGATCAGTCTGGGGTTAGTGACTGTCAGTTTCCCTGCCCCATATCAGCCTGGGGTTAGTTACTGTCAGTTTCCCTGACTCAGATCAGTCTCTGGTTAGTGACTGTCAGTTTCCCTGTCCCAGATCAGTCTGGGGTTAGTGACTGTCAGTTTCCCTGTCCCAGATCAGTCTGGGGTTAGTTACTGTCAGTTTCCCTGCCCCAGATCAGTCTGGGGTTAGTTACTGTCAGTTTCCCTGCTCCAGATCAGTCTGGGGTTAGTTACTGTCAGTTTCCCTGCCCCAGATCAGTCTGGGGTTAGTTACTGTCAGTTTCCCTGCCCCAGATCAGTCTGGGGTTAGTTACTGTCAGTTTCCCTGCTCCAGATCAGTCTGGGGTTAGTTACTGTCAGTTTCCCTGACTCAGATTTAGCCTAGTGCTGTACTAGAAAAGCGAGCTCAGTCTCCATAGCAGAGGGTTAGTAAAAAGGGTTAGTCATCACTGTTACAGATGGTTCCCAGAGTGTCGTAGTGTTTACAAGATGTTAGGACATATCATGCTCACTGTTACAGATGGTTCCCAGAGTGTCGTAGTCCTCCACACTCTCACAGATCACCCTCCACTGGGAGAAGACAGAGTTGGGGCTGAGGCTGTTCATATCGAAGGCAGACCTGGCTCCTAGGAGGTCGTCAGTACACACGTCACACTCACTGCCGCCGATGGCAAAGTTCCAGTAGGGGAGGGCAAAGGTGGCATCACCCAGCATGTCCTGGAGAGATGGAGAGATGGATGGATGGATGGATAGAGAGATGGATGGATGGATGGGGAGATAGAGAGATGGATGGATGGATGGGGAGATAGAGAGATGGATGGGGAGATGGAGAGATGGATGAATGGATTGGGAGATAGAGAGATGGATGGAGGGATGGAGAAATGGAGAGATGGATGGGGAGATAGAGAGATGGATGAATGGATGGGGAGATGGAGAGATGGATGAATGGATGGGGAGATAGAGAGATGGATGGAGGGATGGGGAGATGGAGAGATGGATGAATGGATTGGGAGATAGAGGGATGGAGAAATGGAGAGATGGATGGAGGGATGGAGAAATGGAGAGATGGATGGAGGGATGGGGAGATAGAGAGATGGATGAATGGATGGGGAGATGGAGAGATGGATGAATGGATGGGGAGATAGAGAGATGGATGGGGAGATGGAGAGATGGATGAATGGATTGGGAGATGGATGGAGGGATGGAGAAATGGAGAGATGGATGGAGGGATGGAGAGATGGATGGAGGGATGGGGAGATAGAGAGATGGATGGAGGGATGGGGAGATGGAGAGATGGATGAATGGATGGGGAGATAGAGAGATGGATGGAGGGATGGGGAGATGGAGAGATGGATGAATGGATTGGGAGATAGAGAGATGGATGGAGGGATGGAGAAATGGAGAGATGGATGGAGGGATGGAGAAATGGAGAGATGGATGGAGGGATGGGGAGATGGATGGGGAGATGGAGAGATGGATGAATGGATTGGGAGATAGAGAGATGGATGGAGAAATGGAGAGATGGATGGAGGGATGGAGAGATGGATGGAGGGATGGGGAGATAGAGAGATGGATGAATGGATGGGGAGATGGAGAGATGGATGAATGGATGGGGAGATAGAGAGATGGATGGAGGGATGGGGAGATGGAGAGATGGATGAATGGATTGGGAGATAGAGAGATGGATGGAGGGATGGAGAAATGGAGAGATGGATGGAGGGATGGAGAAATGGAGAGATGGATGGAGGGATGGGGAGATAGAGAGATGGATGAATGGATGGGGAGATGGAGAGATGGATGAATGGATGGGGAGATAGAGAGATGGATGGAGGGATGGGGAGATGGATGGAGGGATGGAGAGATGGATGGAGGGATGGGGAGATGGAGAGATGGATGGAGGGATGGGGAGATGGAGAGATGGATGAATGGATGGGGAGATAGAGAGATGGATGGAGGGATGGGGAGATGGAGAGATGGATGGAGGGATGGGGAGATGGAGGGATGGGGAGATGGAGGGATGGGGAGATGGAGAGATGGATGGAGAAATGGAGAGATGGATGAATGGATGGGGAGATGGAGAGATGGAGGGATGGGGAGATGGAGAGATGGATGGATGAAGGGGGAAGACATATATGGTAAGGATCAATATTACAGTTTATAACCCCTGCTTGGCTGAATAGTTGATTCTGATTGGTCGAGAGAGGGTTTGACAATGTTTGAATATATGGTAGTATTGAACACACACACACACACACACACACACACACACACACACACACACACACACACACACACACACACACACACACACACACACACACACACACACACACACACACACACACACACACACTCTCTCTCTCTCTTCTCTATCTCACATACACTCTCTCTTTTCTCTTTCACACACATACACAGTCGTTTCTCTCTCACACACATACACTCCGTACCCACTTCTCTCACTCGCCTGCATATCTCTCTCCAGCTGCAGCAGGTGGAACCTGTGCCAGGTGACGAATCCCGGGCCTTCGTGAGAAAAGTCCACACCCCCAAAGCTAGCCTGCCCCGCCCCCATGTAGGTCTTGCTGACAGAGTAGTAGTGTGTCCACACAAAGTAGTTATAGATGGAGATGTTGTCAAACTGAGGGGTGTTACCGTCCGGACCATACACTTCCTGGTAACTGTAGAGAGATGAGGATTTACCAATGGCAATGTGGCAAAGTGGAGTTTAATGCACAACCAAGCTCCCATCCAATTCTCTAACTCTAGCCTCTAATTCTATAACCTCTAGCCTCCAATTCTCTTACCTCTAGACTCCAATTCTCTAACCTCTAGCCTCCAATTCTCTAACCTCTAGCCTCCAAATCTCTTACCTCTAGCCTCCAAATCTCTTACCTCTAGCCTCCAATTCTCTTACCTCTAGACTCCAATTCTCTAACCTCTAGCCTCCAATTCTCTAACCTCTAGCCTCCAAATCTCTTACCTCTAGCCTCCAAATCTCTTACCTCTAGCCTCCAATTCTCTAACCTCTAGCCTCCAATTCTCTAACCTCTAGCCTCCAATTCTCTAACCTCTAGCCTCCAATTCTCTAACCTCTAGCCTCCAATTCTCTTACCTCTAGCTTCCAATTCTCTAACCTCTAGCCTCCAATTCTCTTACCTCTAGCCTCCAATTCTCTTACCTCTAGCCTCCAATTCTCTTACCTCTAGCCTCCAATTCTCTTACCTCTAGCCTCCAATTCTCTTACCTCTAGACTCCAATTCTCTTACCTCTAGCCTCCAATTCTCTAACCTATAGCCTCCAATTCTCTTACCTATAGCCTCCAATTCTATAACCTCTAGCCTCCAATGCTCTAACCTCTAGCCTCCAATTCTCTAACCTATAGCCTCCACTTCTCTAGCCTCCAATTCTATAACCTCTAGCCTCCAATGCTCTTACCTCAAGACTCAAATACTCTAACCTCTAGACTCCAATTCTCTTACCTCTAGACTCCAATTCTCTTACCTCTAGCCTCCAAAACTCTAACCTCTAGCCTCCAAAGCTCTCCAATTCTATAACCTCCAATTCTCTTACCTCTAGCCTCCAAACTCTAGCCTCCAAATCTATAATCTCAAGCCTCCAATTCTCTAGCCTCCAAACTCTAGCCTCCAATTCTCTAGCCTCCAACCTCTAGCCTCCAATTCTCTAACCTCTAGTCTCTAACCTCTAGCCTCTAACCTCTAGCCTTCAACCTCTAGCCTCCAATTCTCTTACCTCTAGCCTCTAATACTCTAATCTCTATCCTCCAGTTCTCTAACAAATGAGATTATATTTGATTTAAACAGATGAGTGGTAATGAAGTATCAGTTATTTGGTTCCGATGCACAATCAGATCGAAGCAATCGATCTCCGATCATTAAGATCACAGCACCATCAAACTGGTTACCGTCGTGTGCAGATGACCAGGTCAGGGTGGACGGTCCTTTTGGCCTGGTCCAGAGAGTTCACAAACGCCTGCTTCTCTGCTGAACTCATCTGCATCACATTCCGCCTGACTGGAGGGAGGGAGGGAAGCAGGGAGGGAGGGAGGGAGGGAAGCAGGGAGGGAGGGAAGCAGGGAGGGAGGGAAGCAGGGAGGGAGGGAGGGAGGGAAGCAGGGAGGATGGAGGGAAGCAGGGAGGATGGAGGGAGGGAGGGACGTATGGGGGAGGGAGGGAAGCAGGGAGGGAGGGAAGCAGGGAGGATGGAGGGAGGGAGGGACGTATGGGGGAGGGAGGGAAGCAGGGAGGGAGGGAGGGAAGCAGGGAGGATGGAGGGGGGAGGGACGTATGGGGGAGGGAGGGAAGCAGGGAGGGAGGGAGGGAAGCAGGGAGGATGGAGGGAGGGAGGGACGTATGGGGGAGGGAGGGAAGCAGGGAGGGAGGGAGGGAGGGAAGCAGGGAGGATGGAGGGAGGGAGGGACGTATGGGGGAGGGAGGGAAGCAGGGAGGATGGAGGGAGGAAGCAGGGAGGGAAGCAGGGAGGATGGAGGGGAGGGAAGCATTGGGGGATGGAGGGAAGCAGGGAGGATGGAGGGAGGGAAGCATGGAGGATGGAGGGAGGGAAGCATGGAGGGAGGGAGGGAGAAGAAAGGAGGGAAGAAGTGAGGGAGATTGAGAGGAGGGAGGGAGAGGGAGGGAAATAAAGAAGGGAGAGAGCGATGCATCAAATATTGTACATTAGAAACTGTAGATGGTCCCTGATAAAGAAATACATGGATGTATGAAGAAAACCTAGAATAAATATATTTATTATCAATTTCTTTTTTAAAGGAAGTAGGAAAGAGACAATATCCAATCAGATAAATAAATACACCTCCCTGTCTCTTACCCACAGATATCCTCTGATCACAGTTAGATCCGGTGAGTCCATGTCGGCACCGGCCACAGTTATACCCCGCAAAGTTCCCGTTACACCGGCACGTCCGGTTAAAGAACCTTAACGGCCAGTGCTCCCGGTCGTCCCGGCCATCATGTGGGTACTGGGGGCCGTGGCGGTGGCTGTCGGCAGCTACGGACACACACTGACCCCTCCCTGTGGCAGAACCACACTCGTCACCCAGGGCTCCAGCGGGAGAGGGGCAGCACTGGCCGCTCCGTAGCCCCACTGAGGTGACACATTCTCTGGGAAACTGTGCCAGGGTCCATGGGGTCAGGCCCAGCACCACCAGGAGACCCAGCCAACACATACTGGAGATGGAGGAGAGAGAAAAAGGCCGTCTTTATTCGTTTTTGAAAGAAAGACAGTTTTTTATTCATTTGTGTGTGTGTGTAATGTTAACTGTTAATTCGTGACTGTTGATTTAACTTGTTTTGGCAATGTAAACATATGTTTTCAATGCCAATAAAGGTCCTTTGAATTTAAATTGAATTTAGAGATAGAGACAAAGTGGCAGAGCAGAGGAGAGAGAGAGAGAGAGATCGAGATCATTATAACACTGTATATATACGTAATATGACATTTGAAATGTCTTTATTCTTTTGGAACTTCTGTGTGTAATGTTTACTCTAAATTTGTATTGTTTATTTCACTTTTGTTTATTATATTCTTCAATTTCTTTGGCAATGTAAACATATGTTTCCATTGCCAATAAAGCCATTGAATTGAGAGAGGAAGTGAGAGAGACAGAGGAGAGCGTCAACAGGGATATGCATCAACAGAAACCTTGGGAAAATCCTCTGCGTTATCATTAATAGCAGACTAGTACATTTCCTCAGTGAAAACAATGTACTGAGCAAGTGTCAAATTGTTTTTTTTACCAAATTATTATACAACAGACCATGTATTCACCCTGCACACCCTAATTGACAACCAAACAAATCGAAACAAAGGCAAGTCTTCTCATGCTTTGCTGATTTCAAAAAAGCCTCAATTTGGCATGAGGGTCTGCTATACAAACGACATTATAAAATCCATGTACACAAACAAGTGTTTTTTGGGGGGGGGTCTGGCTAAAAATACTTGAATCAGTCATAGAGCCCATTGCCCTTTATGGTTGTGAGGTCTGGGGTCCGCTCACCAACCAAGAATTTACAATTTACAACACCAAATTGAGACTCTGCATGTAAAATTCAGCAAAAATATCCTTTGTGTACATCGTAAAACACCAAATAATTCATGCAGAGCAGAATTAGGCCGATACCCACTAATTATCAAAATCCAGAAAAGAGACCTTAAATTCTACAACCACCTAAAAGGAAGCGATTCCTAAACCTTCCATAACAAAGCCATCACCTACAGAGAGATGAACCTGGAGAAGAGTCCCCTAAGCAAGCTGGTCCTAGGGCTCTATTCACAAACACAAACACACCCCACAGAGCCCCAGGACAACAGCACAATTAGACCCAACCAAATCATGAGAAAACAAAAAGATAATTACTTGACACATTGGAAAGAATTTACAAAAAAACTGAGGAAACTAGAATGCTATTTGGCCCTAAACAGAGAGTACACAGTGGCAGAATACCTGACCACTGTGACTGACCCAAACTTAAGGAAAGCTTTGACTATGTACAGACTCAGTGAGCATAGCCTTGCTATTGAGAAAGGCCGCCGTAGGCAGACCTGGCTCTCAAGAGAAGACAGGCTATGTGCACACTGCCCACAAAATGAGGTGGAAACCGAGCTGCACTTCCTAACCTCCTGCCCAATGTATGACCATATTAGAGACACATATTTCCCTCAGATCACACAGATCCACAAAGAATTCGAAAACAAATCCAATTTTGATAAACTCCCATATCTACTGGGTGAAATTCCACAGTGTGCCATCACAGCAGCAAGATGTGTGACCTGTTGTCACAAGAAAAGGGCAACCAGTGAAGAACAAACACCATTGTAAATACAACCCATATTTATGCTTATTTATTTTCCCTTTTGTACTTTAACCATTTGTACATCGTTACAACACTGTATATATACATAATATGACATTTGTAATGTCTTTATTCTTTTAGAACTTCTGCGAATGTAATGTTTACTGTTTATTTTTAATGTTTATTTCACTTTTGTTTATTATCTACTTCACTTGCTTTGGCAATGTTAACATACGTTTCCCATGCCAATGAAGCCCCTTGAATTGAATTGAATTGAGAGACAGAGAGAGACAGAGAGAGAGAGAGAGAGAGAGACAGAGAGAGACAGAGAGAGACAGAGAGAGACAGAGAGAGACAGAGAGACAGAGAGAGAGAGAGAGAGACAGAGAGAGAGAGAGAGAGACAGAGAGACAGAGAGAGAGAGAGAGACAGAGAGAGACAGAGAGAAAGATGTAGTTAGAGAGTTGAAACAAAGGCTGGTCCATTGAGTGCCAAGCCCAGCTCAGCCTAGACTCCCCATCAGATATCAGATTACACAAAGGATTGGAGATGTGTTCTTGTACAAATGTATACCAGCTCCAGCAAATCTCTTTTATCTCTGAAATCAACCATTCTCTTTGTTATAATTCCCTTTATGATTCCCAATAATTCCCTTTCCCTCCGAATAACTTATCGAGCCAAAGAAAACAAACAAGTTCTACTTTCTAAACAAATATCAAAAGTGTTCTAGGATTTGCAAGGACCCTGTTTACACCCCCCCCCCCAAAAAAAAAACAACCACATAAAATCCCTCCTTGATCACGTTTAAAAAAGCAACAAGATAACAGAGAGGATTAGACAGATTGACGGCTGTGTCTGGATTCTGTGGGTGGTGGTGTGACACTCACACCTCTCCTCCAACTAAGAGCAGCAAATCGTATGTGAGCTTGGTTCTGCAACTGTTTATCACTAGTATCACAGCGGTCTGAGACACTGCATCTCAGTGCTACAGGCGTCACTACAGACACCCTGGTTCAAATCCAGGCTGTATCACAGCGGTCTGAGACACTGCATCTCAGTGCTAGAGGTCGTCACTACAGACACCCTGGTTCAAATCCAGGCTGTATCACAGCGGTCTGAGACACTGCATCTCAGTGCTAGAGGTGTCACTACAGACACCCTGGTTCAAATCCAGGCTGTATCACAGCGGTCTGAGACACTGCATCTCAGTGCTAGAGGCGTCACTACAGACACCCTGGTTCAAATCCAGGCTGTATCACAGCGGTCTGAGACACTGCATCTCAGTGCTAGAGGCGTCACTACAGACACCCTGGTTCAAATCCAGGCTGTATCACAGCGGTCTGAGACACTGCATCTCAGTGCTAGAGGTCGTCACTACAGACACCCTGGTTCAAATCCAGGCTGTATCACAGCGGTCTGAGACACTGCATCTCAGTGCTAGAGGTCGTCACTACAGACACCCTGGTTCAAATCCAGGCTGTATCACAGCGGTCTGAGACACTGCATCTCAGTGCTAGAGGTCGTCACTACAGACACCCTGGTTCAAATCCAGGCTGTATCACAGCGGTCTGAGGCACTGCATCTCAGTGCTAGAGGCGTCACTACAGACACCCTGGTTCAAATCCAGGCTGTATCACAGCGGTCTGAGACACTGCATCTCAGTGCTAGAGGTCGTCACTACAGACACCCTGGTTCAAATCCAGGCTGTATCACAGCGGTCTGAGACACTGCATCTCAGTGCTAGAGGCGTCACTACAGACACCCTGGTTCAAATCCAGGCTGTATCACAGCGGTCTGAGACACTGCATCTCAGTGCTAGAGGCGTCACTACAAACACCCTGGTTCAAATCCAGGCTGTATCACAGCGGTCTGAGACACTGCATCTCAGTGCTAGAGGTCGTCACTACAGACACCCTGGTTCAAATCCAGGCTGTATCACAGCGGTCTGAGACACTGCATCTCAGTGCTAGAGGTGTACCTACAGACACCCTGGTTCAAATCCAGGCTGTATCACAGCGGTCTGAGACACTGCATCTCAGTGCTAGAGGTGTCACTACAGACACCCTGGTTCAAATCCAGGCTGTATCACAGCGGTCTGAGACACTGCATCTCAGTGCTACAGGCGTCACTACAGACACCCTGGTTCAAATCCAGGCTGTATCACAGCGGTCTGAGACACTGCATCTCAGTGCTACAGGCGTCACTACAGACACCCTGGTTCAAATCCAGGCTGTATCACAGCGGTCTAAGACACTGCATCTCAGTGCTACAGGCGTCACTACAGACACCCTGGTTCAAATCCAGGCTGTATCACAGCGGTCTGAGACACTGCATCTCAGTGCTAGAGGCGTCACTACAGACACCCTGGTTCAAATCCAGGCTGTATCACAGCGGTCTGAGACACTGCATCTCAGTGCTACAGGCGTCACTACAGACACCCTGGTTCAAATCCAGGCTGTATCACAGCGGTCTGAGACACTGCATCTCAGTGCTACAGGCGTCACTACAGACACCCTGGTTCAAATCCAGGCTGCCGCCCTAGTCCTATAGGGCGGTGCACAATTGGCCCAGCGTTGTCCGGGTTTGGCCGGTGTAAACCGTCATTGTAAATAAGAATTTGTTCTTAACGGACTTGCCTTGTTAAATAATTTTTGTTTTTAAACAATCCCACCGCCTATAAGATTCTCAGTTTCCATTCTCTCAGTGATGTTTCACAGAATGGACACCATGTCCAGTGGTCTGATGAAGGAGTATCTCCAAAGCACCTATAAACTCAATCCACTCAATCCCCTGTCTTTGTATCCTACTATAAATAAACCAGCGATCTGTTGTTCTCCCGTATAATACCAGACAATTTAAATGTCTATAGACCAAGAAATAGATAGCAATATATAATTCCTTATCAAACCTGTTGCTGTATTTCATTAGTTAACTAGGCAAGTCAGTTAAGAACAAATTCTTATTTACAATGACGGCCTACAGGGGAACAGTAGGTTAACTGCCTTGTTCAGGGGCAGAACAACAGATTTTACCTCGTCAGCTCGGGGATTTGATCAAGCAACTTTTTGGTTACTAGTCCAACACTCTAACCCCTAGTCTACCAGGCTACCTGCCGCCCCCGTATCGTAGTGATTACATATGAATACGATACAAATATACAGATTATACAAAACCAATTATGATAAATCAATAAATGAGTTGCATAGATGAATGAATTAACAACTAATCTGTTGCTGTCTCCTACCTGTTGCTGGTTCCTACCTGTTGCTGTCTCCTACCTGTTGCTGTGTCCTACCTGTTGCTGTATCCTACCTGTTGCTGTGTCCTACCTGTTGCTGTATCCTACCTGTTGCTGTCTCCTACCTGTTGCTGGTTCCTACCTGTTGCTGTCTCCTACCTGTTGCTGGTTCCTACCTGTTGCTGTGTCCTACCTGTTGCTGTATCCTACCTGTTGCTGTCTCCTACCTGTTGGTGTCTCCTACCTGTTGCTGTCTCCTACCTGTTGCTGTCTCCTACCTGTTGCTGTCTCCTACCTGTTGCTGTCTCCTACCTGTTGCTGTTTCCTACCTGTTGCTGTCTCCTACCTGTTGCTGTCTCCTACCTGTTGCTGTCTCCTACCTGTTGCTGTCTCCTACCTGTTGCTGTCTCCTACCTGTTGCTGTCTCCTACCTGTTGCTGTCTCCTACCTGTTGCTGTCTCCTACCTGTTGCTGTCTCCTACCTGTTGCTGTCTCCTACCTGTTGCTGTCTCCTACCTGTTGCTGTCTCCTACCTGTTGCTGTATCCTACCTGTTGCTGTCTCCTACCTGTTGCTGTCTCCTACCTGTTGCTGTCTCCTACCTGTTGCTGTCTCCTACCTGTTGCTGTCTCCTACCTGTTCCTGTTTCCTACCTGTTGCTGTTTCCTACCTGTGATAGTGCGTGCTGTTCCTCTGTCTCAGTCCAACTGATCGCAACCAAGGGGCAGCCCATTGGCCCCTTCTCTCTCATATAGCCTACTGCACACACACATTAACACACACACACACACTCTGCCGCATGACTAGGCCTTTCCTCCCTGAGCCCCCCACACACACACCTCGCCTCGTGATTCAATCCAACCCAGCGGAGGCCAATCTGGGAGTTCACTCACGCACAAAACGTGATCCTACTACCATGGAACCCACACACACCCTGAGGAAATACCACAGGACAGCCATACCTTTATAAAGATGGTTTTATTGTGCACACGTCAAACAACAAAATGGCCACCAGAAGGTTGTAGTGTGGTAATGAGGTATTTGATCAAGATCCCCATTAGCTGTTTCTAAAGCAGCAGCTACTCTACCTGGGGTTTATTAGGATCATTATCTGTTTCTATAGCAGCAGCTACTCTTCCTGGGGTTTATTAGGATCATTATCTGTTTCTATAGCAGCAGCTACTCTTCCTGGGGTTTATTAGGATCATTATCTGTTTCTATAGCAGCAGCTACTCTTCCTGGGGTTTATTAGGATCATTATCTGTTTCTATAGCAGCAGCTACTCTTCCTGGGGTTTATTAGGATCATTATCTGTTTCTATAGCAGCAGCTACTCTTCCTGGGGTTTATTAGGATCATTATCTGTTTCTATAGCAGCAGCTACTCTTCCTGGGGTTTATTAGGATCATTATCTGTTTCTATAGCAGCAGCTACTCTTCCTGGGGTTCCACACAAAACATGAAACATGACATAATACAGAACATCAATAGACAAGAACAGCTGAAGGACAGAAATACATCAATTTAAAAAATAAGTTAAAAAAGGCACACGTAGCCTGCATATCAATGCATACACACAAACTATCTATGTCCAATAGGAGAGAGGCGTTGTACCGTGAGGTGTTGCTTTATCTGTTTGTTGAAACCAGGTTTGCTGTTTATTTGAGCAATATGAGATGGAAGGGAGTTCCATACAATAATATCTCTATATAATACTGTACGCTTTCTTCAATTTGTTCTGGATTTGGGGACTGTGAAAAGACCCCTGGTGGCATGTCTGGTAGGGGGTAAGTGTGTGTTCATCACTAGAACAACAAAATGGCGGTCAGAAGGTTGTAGTTCATCACCAGGACAACAAAATGGAGACCAGAAGGTTATAGTTCATCACCAGAACAACAAAATGGAGACCAGAAGGTTGTAGTTCATCACTAGAACAACAACATGGAGACCAGAAGGTTATAGTTCATCACCAGAACAACAAAATGGAGACCAGAAGGTTGTAGTTCATCACTAGAACAACAAAATGGAGACCAGAAGGTTATAGTTCATCACCAGAACAACAAAATGGAGACCAGAAGGTTGTAGTTCATCACCAGAACAACAAAATGGAGACCAGAAGGTTGTAGTTCATCACCAGAACAACAAAATGGAGACCAGAAGGTTGTAGTTCATCACCAGAACAACAAAATGGAGACCAGAAGGTTATAGTTCATCACCAGAACAACAACATGGAGACCAGAAGGTTGTAGTTCATCACCAGAACAACAAAATGGAGACCAGAAGGTTGTAGTTTATCACCAGAACAACAAAATGGAGACCAGAAGGTTGTAGTTCATCACCAGAACAACAAAATGGAGACCAGAAGGTTGTAGTTCATCACCAGAACAACAACATGGAGACCAGAAGGTTGTAGTTCATCACCAGAACAACAAAATGGAGACCAGAAGGTTGTAGTTCATCACCAGAACAACAACATGGAGACCAGAAGGTTGTAGTTCATCACTAGAACAACAAAATGGAGACCAGAAGGTTGTAGTTCATCACCAGAACAACAAAATGGAGACCAGAAGGTTGTAGTTCATCACCAGAACAACAAAATGGAGACCAGAAGGTTGTAGTTCATCACCAGGACAACAATGGTTAAATTGCGTTTCAAAACAATGTATTCATTTATTCTGTTATAGAATGATCAAGTTAGCCAGGTATGTTCTTACATGGCATTTGTAATTACAGTAGTAACAGTAGAGGTGATGGTATGCAGGACAGGGCTGATTACAATAGTAACAGTAGAGTTGATGGGTATGCAGGACAGGGCTGATTACAGTAGTAACAGTAGAGGTGATGGTATGTAGGACAGGGCTGATTACAGTAGAAACAGTAGAGGTGATGGTATGCAGGACATGGCTGATTACAGTAGTAACAGTAGAGGTGATGGGTATGCAGGACAGGGCTGATTACAGTAGTAACAGTAGAGATGAAGGTATGCAGGACAGGGCTGATTACAGTAGTAACAGTAGAGATGAAGGTATGCAGGACAGGGCTGATTACAGTAGTAACAGTAGAATACCTAGGATAGGATAAAGTAATCCTTCTGACCCCCCCCCCTCCCCCTTAAAAGATTTAGATGCACTATTGTAAAGTGGCTGTCCCACTGGATGTCATAAGGTGAATGCACCAATTTGTATGTCACTCTGGATAAGAGCGTCTGCTAAATGACTTAAATGTAAATGTAGAGGAGATGCTATGCAGGACAGGGCTGATTACAGTAGTAACAGTAGAGGTGATGGTATGCAGGACAGGGGTCATCAATCATTCTGTCTCGAGGGCCACATCAGAATGTAATTAATTAGCGGTGGTTTATTCTGATTTCTACATATATTCTATCTGGTTGTTGACGTTCCGGTGTATCCCGAATAGTTATTTTATTTTCACAGTGAGCTGCAGTTACTCAGCCGTATGTTGCCCACCAATAGGCTGGGTGGTGGGTGATATAGTAAGGCTCTGTCCCAAAGGGTAGCATGTTCCCTATATACTCTAGTGAACTACTTTTGACCAGAGCCCTATTGGCCTATATAGGGAACAGGGTTCCATTTGAGACACATTTAAAGACAGACACAGGAACAGGGGGAGGGAGAGAGGGGGAGAGGGACACAGGAACAGAGGGAGGGAGAGAAGGGGAGAGGGATACAGGAACAGAGGGAGGGAGAGAGGGGGAGAGGGACACAGGAACAGAGGGAGGGAGAGAGGGGGAGAGGGACACAGGAACAGAGGGAGGGAGAGAGGGGGAGAGGGACACAGGAACAGAGGGAGGGAGAGAAGGGGAGAGGGATACAGGAACAGAGGGAGGGAGAGAGGGGGAGAGGGACATAGGAACAGAGGGAGGGAGAGAGGGGGAGAGGGACATAGGAACAGAGGGAGGGAGAGGGGGGAGAGGGATACAGGAACAGGGGGAGGGAGAGGGGGGAGAGGGATACAGGAACAGGGGGAGGGAGAGTGTCAGCTGACTCTGTAGATCTAAAGAACTGAAGTCTGGACATCATGTGACAGATCTACTGGTCTGTTGGTCAGGTCCTCTATGGAGGTGAGCTGTAGATCCGTCATTTCTACCCCCCCCTCCTCCTCCTCCTCCTCCTCCTCCTCCTGCTGCTGCTGCTGCTGCTGCTGCTGCTGCTGCTGCTGCTGTTGGGTTAGAGAGGGGTCCAGGTCCCTCGGGGCTAGAACAGCAATTCTAGAGGAGAGAATGAAGTAGAATGGGTTAAAGATACATAAGTAGATACAGATAGGGTAGACAATACAGAGAGAGAAGGGGAGAGAGGGGGAGAGAGAGGGTAGAGAGAGGGGGAGAAAGAAGGGGAGAGAGAGAAGGGGAGAGACAATGGGAGAGAGAGGGGGAGAGAAGGGGAGAGAGGGGGAGAGAGGGAGAGGGAGTGGGAGAGAGGAGGAGTGTGGGGAAAGAGAAGGAGAGTGAGGGAGAGAGAGGGGGAGAGAGAGGGGAGAGAGGGGAGAGAGGGGGAGAGAGGAGGAGAGAGACAGAAGAGAGAGGGAGAAGAGAAAGAGAGGGAGATAGTGAGAGGAGCTGGGTGAGAGAGAGTGAGAGAGGGGGGACAAGGAGGGGGAGGAAGAGGGAGCATCAGAGAGAAAAAGTGAGGGAGAAGGAGAAAGAGAGAAATATATAGAAAGAGGAAGAGAGAGAAAATGAGAGAAAGAGAATACTTTTTCCAAATCTCTAACCTTCTTAGTGTACTTTCCTTGATGTGGATTAGGTCTGCAGTAAGGCAGTATAATACTCTGGCTTCAGCTGGACTGAGGTCTGCAGTAAGGCAGTATAATACTCTGGCTTCAGCTGGACTGAGGTCTGCAGTAAGGCAGTATAATACTCTGGCTTCAGTTGGACTGAGGTCTGCAGTAAGGCAGTATAATACTCTTGCTTCAGCTGGACTGAGGTCTGCAGTAAGGCAGTATAATACTCTGGCTTCAGCTGGACTGAGGTCTGCAGTAAGGCAGTATGATACTCTGGCTTCAGCTGGACTGAGGTCTGCAGTAAGGCAGTATAATACTCTGGCTTCAGCTGGACCGACTAACTCATGTCATGTGACCTCCTGGGCCCTGACTACAGATCAACAGACCTAGAACAGACTTGCCAAGACTCAGAGGCAGGAAACCATGTTGAGACACACAGGTAATAGATACAATGTACACTGATATACACTGAGTTTGCAAAACATTAAGAACACCTTCCTAATATTGAGTTGTTAGTTTTTAACTGTGCATTTGTTGGTTAAGGGCTTGTCAGTAAGTATTTCACAGTAAAGTCTACACCTGTTGTATTCAGCACGTCACTATGTTTGTGTTGTTGTTTGTGTTGGGCGATGGTCATAAACGCTGGTTCTGAAGAGCTACAGGGCTGCGTGCAGGCTTTTGTTACAGCCCGACACTAACACTCTTGATTCGTCTTATTGTTATCTTGAGGACTGGTTGAATCAGGTGGTCTTCAGTGCAGGGCTGGATCTAAAGCCTGCACTCCCTGTACCTCCTCATGACCAGGATAGGAAACCAACGTATCTGTATTGAGTAAGAGGCAGACTGCAGGGTTTTGTTACAGCCCAACAATAAAATACAGACTGCAGGGTTTTGTTCCAGCCAAACAATAAAATACAGACTGCAGGGTTTTGTTACAGCCCAACAATAAAAGACAAACTGCAGGGTTTTGTTACAGCCCAACAATAAAAGACAAACTGCAGGGTTTTGTTACAGCCCAACAATAAAAGACAGACTGCAGGGTTTTGTTACAGCCCAACAATAAAAGACAGACTGCAGGGTTTTGTTACAGCCCAACAATAAAAGACAGACTGCAGGGTTTTGTTACAGCCCAACAATAAGAGACAGACTGCAGGGTTTTGTTACAGCCCAACAATAAAAGACAGACTGCAGGGTTTTGTTACAGCCCAACAATAAAAGACAGACTGCAGGGTTTTGTTACAGCTCAACAATAAAAGACAGACTGCAGGGTTTTGTTCCAGCCAAACAATAAAATACAGACTGCAGGGTTTTGTTACAGCCCAACAATAAAAGACAAACTGCAGGGTTTTGTTACAGCCCAACAATAAAAGACAAACTGCAGGGTTTTGTTACAGCCCAACAATAAAAGACAGACTGCAGGGTTTTGTTACAGCCCAACAATAAAAGACAGACTGCAGGGTTTTGTTACAGCCCAACAATAAAAGACAGACTGCAGGGTTTTGTTACAGCCCAACAATAAGAGACAGACTGCAGGGTTTTGTTACAGCTCAACAATAAAAGACAGACTGCAGGGTTTTGTTACAGCCCAACAATAAAAGACAGACTGCAGGGTTTTGTTACAGCCCAACAATAAAAGACAGACTGCAGGGTTTTGTTACAGCCCAACAATAAAAGACAGACTGCAGGGTTTTGTTACAGCCCAACAATAAAAGACAGACTGCAGGGTTTTGTTACAGCCCAACAATAAAAGACAGACTGCAGGGTTTTGTTACAGCTCAACAATAAAAGACAGACTGCAGGGTTTTGTTACAGCCCAACAATAAAAGACAGACTGCAGGGTTTTGTTACAGCCCAACAATAAAAGACAGACTGCAGGGTTTTGTTACAGCCCAACAATAAGAGACAGACTGCAGGGTTTTGTTACAGCCCAACAATAAAAGACAGACTGCAGGGTTTTGTTACAGCCCAACAATAAGAGACAGACTGCAGGGTTTTGTTACAGCCCAACAATAAAAGACAGACTGCAGGGTTTTGTTACAGCCCAACAATAAGAGACAGACTGCAGGGTTTTGTTACAGCCCAACAATAAAAGACAGACTGCAGAGTTTTGTTACAGCCCAACAATAAAAGACAGACTGCAGGGTTTTGTTACAGCCCAACAATAAAAGACAGACTGCAGGGTTTTGTTACAGCCCAACAATAAAAGACAGACTGCAGGGTTTTGTTACAGCCCAACAATAAAAGACAGACTGCAGGGTTTTGTTACAGCCCAACCATAAAAGACAGACTGCAGGGTTTTGTTACAGCCCAACAATAAAAGACAGACTGCAGGGTTTTGTTACAGCCCAACACTAAAATACAGACTGCAGGGTTTTGTTACAGCCCAACAATAAAAGACAGACTGCAGGGTTTTGTTACAGCCCAACAATAAGAGACAGACTGCAGGGTTTTGTTACAGCTCAACAATAAAAGACAGACTGCAGGGTTTTGTTACAGCCCAACAATAAAAGACAGACTGCAGGGTTTTGTTACAGCCCAACAATAAAAGACAGACTGCAGGGTTTTGTTACAGCCCAACAATAAAAGACAGACTGCAGGGTTTTGTTACAGCCCAACAATAAAAGACAGACTGCAGGGTTTTGTTACAGCCCAACAATAAAAGACAGACTGCAGGGTTTTGTTACAGCTCAACAATAAAAGACAGACTGCAGGGTTTTGTTACAGCCCAACAATAAAAGACAGACTGCAGGGTTTTGTTACAGCCCAACAATAAAAGACAGACTGCAGGGTTTTGTTACAGCCCAACAATAAGAGACAGACTGCAGGGTTTTGTTACAGCCCAACAATAAAAGACAGACTGCAGGGTTTTGTTACAGCCCAACAATAAGAGACAGACTGCAGGGTTTTGTTACAGCCCAACAATAAAAGACAGACTGCAGGGTTTTGTTACAGCCCAACAATAAGAGACAGACTGC